>NC_092650.1:15642500-15942500 GCF_032118995.1 Asterias amurensis
TTAAACAAAAAAATAAGAAGAATAATAATAGTTTGAATAAATAAACGAAGAATCCCTTTGTTTTCTATAAAGAGTGGCTCTTCAAGGGAAAAGTTTGTTCATTTCTTTCTACCAATTGTTTGTGGTGATGATGTCACGTTTTCAATCCCATGTTCGTCTCGTTGAGTAAATCGTTGGAGTTTTACCCTGCACGATGTTTTTCTTAGATGTCGCATTTGTATTCTATTTCTCTACCACATGTTCTGGATTTCGTCTTAGTTTAGGCTTACATGTACGTTTCAATTTTTGGTTACTGAATATTATTTATTCATTTTTCTTTTTTCTTTTTTTTCTTTTTTTTTTTGGGGGGGAGGTTTTTTTTTAAACATACACCGGTGTGTTAGCACTGTACACTCAGTACTTTTCCGAGTCCTGTAAAAAAAATCTCACAGGCATATTACTCGGGTACTGAGTAATAGATGAGCAGTTTGATGGATTTTTGCACTCTATACAATTTTTCATTATTATTTTTCATGAGTATTATTTTTCGTTATTGTTTTTAGGTTTCCAGATTAGTTGCTCACCTGTAGCGGTTGATGCAACACCAAACACCCTCAACTTCATTAACCTGCCTCAACCAACTTTCAGCGGTACTACTATTACCCCGACCTTTATCTACACCGATCAAACCGGGAACACTATTCCAAATCCCAGGGCATTTATGGTGACTTCTCCTCAGAACGGCGTCATCATGGTTAATGTTGGTGTGAGTGGCAGCGTCGGTAATCAGCAGGACTCTTGTACCATCGTTGTGACAGTCACAGGTTTGTATCTATTAATCCATTTATGTTAATTTTGTATACAATTTTGATTTTGTTACTTTTCTAATGTGCTTATAAAATTCTCGTTATTTTCCAAAAAGAGTATGGAATAAGCATCCTATTGAGTTGAATTGAATGGAATGGAATTGGGATGAATTGTATTGAATTGAATTGAACTGAAATAAATTTAGTTGAATTGAAACGAGAATTAATCAAAATGAACTGAATTGAATTGAATCAAACTGAATTGAATTGAATTGAATTTGGTCTCTCCTTTTCTCAACGTAGTCTTCACCATCAAACAGGAATCTTGTTTGTTTTTAGACGATTTTTTCTTCAGTCAAAAGGTCAAATTCAATGCCTTTTTGATTGAATTTATAAAAACAAATTCAGGAATGAGCTTTAAAGACAAAAGACAATGCCAACAGCATTCCCTTATAAGGAGTTGTTTACGCGAGTGCGGCGGAGGGCTTTACCATTTCATAGCTGGAGGGGTGTTGTGTTCAAAGTAATCATTTTGAATAATTATAATTGTTGCATTTTTTTTTACTTTTTGACCAAAAGTGTTGATTTTTTTTTACCGAAAAGGTATTTATGAATGGGAATATCAAAGTGTGTTGAATCGGTTTTCAACTAATGGTTTAAACCCGCCGAGGCCTGGTTCTTGATAATTTACCTTGACTTTGTCTCGGTAAAATTATCAATAAGGCCGTGTCTGAAACGACGACTTCGGCTACAGCTACGTCTAGATCAGCGCGTCTACCAGTGTTGAAGAATAGGCAGACGTGCGCGATCTAGCCGTAGCTGTAGCCGAAGTCGCCGTTTCGGACACGGCCTAAGTTCCTGTAAAGGTAAATGGTTCTCAAGACGTAATTCATAACGCTTCCTACTAGGTATGTTTTTATAGCGATTCAATTGTTTGAGTAATTTTAAGTACACCCGCACTCCATTGCTTGTTGGTTGTTTTTTGTAGCGCAGCGCCATGAGCGCTGCTTGCTGGGGATATTGACGCAATACAAGTTTTCATTATTATTATTACTTAAAGTTTTGATACATATAGGCTTGTGATAATATGGGTGGCATTCACTTGTTGCTAAACGTTATTGATGTTTATAAATTTAATCTATATTTCCAAATTTCAGTAAATAATCCGTGCTTCCCCAGCCCATGCCCGACTGGACAAGAGTGCTTTTTCGCTGGAGACACATTCCTCTGTGTGGCAGCACGTAAGTTATGTTTTACTTTCCTCAGTAATACATTGAACTGTCGTAATTCTTTAATGAGAGTATGGAAATAAATGTATTCTTGAATTGAATTGAATTGAATTGAATTGAATTGAATTGAAAATCCACTCCAATGATCTGTTTCTCTTTGTTTTCCAATAGGTCGGCGTAGACGATCAGTCGACCGACTTGGTAAGTCCACTGCCTTTGACAATGCTTGATCCTTTAACGTAGAGATTCAACCATGTTTGTGTCTGATCCAATAATTTGTTTTACATTTCTGACGTGGCTGACAAGTCTAGCGCACTGGACTCGAGCTCCGGTGTGTCTGAGTTTGGGTTCAAGTCCTGGTCTTGACACTTAGTGGCCTTTAAGTATGTAAAGCTCTTGGTCCCATGTGTAATTGTGTTACGCATGAAAAAGAACCCCAGTGCACTTATCAAAAAGAGAAGGGGTTCGCCCCGGTGTTCCTGGCTTTAGCTGCTAAATGCGCCATAGCACCGTTTAAATCCTTATACGATGTTACATAATTGGGTCTCAGAATTCACCACTTCAATAACCTTTATATCTTTCTGAAAATGTGTATATTTTAAACACATTGAGTACCTACATGTACCTTGTAAGGTAGTGACGTGCGCAATATAAGACTTCGATATTATTATTATTAAAGTAACATTACATAATTATTTTTTGGTAACAAAGCAATTGCTGGCAGTATGCACTTTATGTAATCCAACATATAAATAATTGAGATCGAGAATCTCCTCTGCCTACAACAAACTGTGATGTGTTCGGTTCTTCTTCGATAAATTCTTTTTTAAGTGATACTAACTCTTGCATTCCCCGAATTGCTTCTTTCTTTTTTTTTTGCGTTTTGGATCTAAAATACCCAGCTTCAAAGTAAGTCTAATTACCAAATCAAAGTGTATCGTGCTGATTTGTGTTGTCGTGGTAAATTCTAAAGCCAAGCATTTCCTATTAGGGTGACAATGCCCTCTCATGATAGCATGAAAATTTACCGATCCAGTAGGCTCCGCCCACGGCGCACATGTGAGCAAGAACACGTGGGGCTCTGCAATGCCTTTCTGTTAGGGTAACAATGCCCTCCCGTGATAGCATGTAAATTGACCGATCCAGTAGGCTCCTCCCACGACGCACATGTGAGCAAGAACACATGGGGCTCTCCAATGCCTTTTTTGCACAACTCTGCCGCACGCACCAAGATTGGCGCACGCATGTCGGACCTTAATGTCGGACCTCCGTTGCGTTGTGATTGGTCAATACGCAATGGGGCGGAGCTTAATGGATCGGTCTATTATGGTTCATGTACATGTACGATTAATGACACTTTTGGAGTACATAAAATAGGTAGACATGTACGATCTTGACACTGGAAGAGTTAACTAATGTATCTTTGATGCTTTGCTAATATCTATTAATGATTTTTTTGCTTTGTCTGTTTTTAACAACTTTTGTGTGTATTTTTGTCTTATTAGTGTAAGGTGCTATGATCATGCTGTTTGGAATAGCACTATACAATCACTGTATTTTAGTATTATATACAAATATTGACTGCTTCGAGTGCTATGGTTAAAACTATGACTCCCGAGGTGATCCACGGAGCGTTCTATTTTCCCGAGGCGAAGCCGAGGGAAAATAGAACGCTCCGGGGATCACCGAGGGAGTCATAGTTTTTAACCATTGCACGAGTAAATGCAGTCAATATTTGTTTTATAACACCCCAAACATTTCTAAAACCTGTATTATTATTATTAAGTTACAGACCTGAATGCTACATTCCACGGACGACGCGAACACAGATTGCAAACACTTTTACCTACTGTGTTGCATGTAGTGTCGGACAATCCGAAATGGTTACAGACTATTAATTTATCATCCTCGTACACGCAACGGACGTCTGGGTACTGCACGCCGTGTGCTAGTCTGTCGGACTAGCGCACGGCGCCATGTGCTAGTCTTCGGACTAGCGCATGGCAAACCGACGCTCTATCACACGGCCGTCGTCTAGCAAAACTAAGACATGTCATGTGACGCGCTCTAAACCAATGAGCAGGCACAATACCTGCAAGGGGTGTTATAATGTATATTATCTGTATTGGTCTCCGTACAAACACCTTGTGAGGTTGTCGTCGTACGTCGGGTAGGGGTCTAGCCGCATCGCGGCTTGGCAAAAATATTATTTTTATATTATTTGTTTCATATTTGTTTCTGGTTAATGATGTTGATATTCTTCTTTTCCTCAGTTTAGGTCATTTTTATGGTTGATATGTATATTGTTGACTTCCAACATTATAGTTATTTATTCTAATTCTACGTTTTATTTTTGTTCATTTTTACTTTTTATGGTTTTCACAGTCAAAGGTTACTTTAGTTACTATTGGTTATGCTTTCTTGTTTCTTGCTTGATGATACCTGTTAGTGTCAATTACGACCACACTGTTGGTTATAAATATATAAATAATTTTTTTAAACAAAATTAAACATTCCTTCTGTCTTTTCTACATCTACATCTATGTGGGTACTCATCAAAGCCTATTTGGCATCTAGATAATATGGTTGATTGGTTAATTTCAAAAACTTAAGGAGGCTGAATTGAGTTTTTATTATTACATCAGCAAGAAAAGTTAACAATTTATAGATATTAAAATGTATACACAAAAATAGAGAATTTTAAGTCGTTATAACCAGAAATATGTGGATATATATATATATATATTTTTTTTTTTTTTTTTTTTTTTTTTTTTTTTTTTTTTTTTTTTATGCAAGTCGCCTGACACACAAGGCCTGAAGGCCACTTCAAGGTGTGGGCTACAATTATTTTTTCCAGAGGCCGTTGCCGCCTACTCCTAGGGCTGAAACAGGGTTACCCCTTTCACAGTCCATACGAATGTTGGGCTTGGGTATCATCAATTCAAAGCCTGGCCGGTAGAGCAGAAAGCACTACCTCCCCAATTTTATGTAGCAAGTGTCACGACTGGGATCCGAACCCACACCCTGCCGATCAAACACCAGTGCTTGAATCCGGTGCTCTTAACCACTCGGCCAAGACACTGCTACACCATTTGGATGACAGTAACAGCAACTCAAAACATGGACAACAATGACAGCAGCTTTCTTTTTTTGCCCGCTTATACAGAATTACCAGGTGGTGTTTCATTGTGTGACTCTCATCCTTGTGCGCACAACGGTACCTGCCTGTCTGTAATGACTCCCACTCTAGGAGAAGCAATGCGCTGCCAGTGTGCGCCTGGATGGACCGGACCCACCTGTCTCAATGGTATGTAGGCTTCACTACACTCCTCTTCAGTTCAGTTCAGTTTATTTTCCACTCAAGCAATTATCTTATAAAATTACAGTTATTGGGCCAAATGAAAGAAATTAAAACTTGTTAGCGTCCCATCCCTTCTTTCTTTGCACTCATAAACATTCATTATTTGTATAATAATATTATGTTAATCCTGACCAGCTTGAAATGGGTTGTCTTTGTCCCTAGTTCCCTGCTGTTCCCTCTCCCATCCTTTTTCCTGGCCTTAAGGCCCAGTCCCACTGCAGCGATAACGAGAACGATAGCGACACTACTTAAAGAGAACGCCTTAAAGAGAATGCATTCTATTGGTTGAATGAGCATGTGCGTATTCTGCGTGGAGCAGATCAACCAATACAATGCGTTCTCTAGCGTCGTGATCGTTATCGTTCTCGTTAACGCTGCAGTGTGACTCGGCCTTCTCCCAATCTACCCTCATCATCTATTCTTCACATGTTCCTTATTGTATCCAAACCTTATGTCAGTCATCTTCATTCAGAACCAGTGCTTTAGTTGCTCAATATGTTTATTTTATTTTTTTATTTTTTTCAGTAACTCAGCTTTTATTTGCAATTATATGTATTGTTATTATACTTTGTGAAATGGTCGAATATATAATAATAATAATGATCTGTTACAGAAGGCAGCGCTTTTGGGAACAGCGAGGATCCTGAGAAAGACCCTTGAGATCTAAGGCTACGGGACGTAGCCCGACTTGAGGAGTTACCGGCACAAAGGAAAATGAGATCT
Organism: Asterias amurensis; assembly: GCF_032118995.1. Classification (NCBI taxonomy): domain Eukaryota; kingdom Metazoa; phylum Echinodermata; class Asteroidea; order Forcipulatida; family Asteriidae; genus Asterias; species Asterias amurensis. The sequence goes on from NC_092650.1 coordinate 15,648,599, forward strand.
TTCTTTTGCATGCTGTGATAAAATGAAACAATAACCCTAACATGTTGTTTTTGTGTGTGACAGAAATGTATGAGGTAGAGCGACCAGGCGAGCGTTCACCAGAGGTGTGGGATAAAGAGGAACTGGGCATGCACTGGATGACGGTGGCCGTGATCGGTATCCTCGCCCTGATCATTATGACTATGTCCGTCTCGTTCTTGTGTTTTGCATCAAGTAGGATGCGTTTCCAACGTAGGGATGACGTCAAGCTCATACACTAAGAAGTCACCTCTGATAAAATTATACTCCACACTTTCAAATTTGATTGTTAAGAGATTAGACTTGCGAAAATGAATGCTTTGGCTACTGGCTACTGGCTACATCCACTTGACTAATTTTTTCCCCTGAAGTTACAAATGTTAGAGTCAGACCAAAATATAGCTTTCTGAAAAGTAGCTGTGACTTTTGTTGGTGTACAAAATTACAAAAAGTTGAATTGTTGGGCGAGACTGTTTGGTTGTTCAGTTCTAGGAGTTACCATGTCGTGCAGATGCAGCTCACAAGGTTTTAAGTTTTTTTTGTTATATCCCCGTGGATGTTTTTAAAGTAACTGGCTATTAAAACGAAACATTTTGACGGGAAACTATTAACAATATTTGCCCAGATTGATTTAACATTCCCCGCATTTAAAAAAAGGTGACTATAAAAGTAATGGAGTATATGAACTTCAGTGTTTGACTTCTTAAATGCAGACCAATAAAACCCTTAAATAATTTGTCTAAATGTATACTTATCGGTTTTAAGTTTAAAAAGCAGCATGTTTTATGAGAGCAAAAATTTGAGAAATTCGAGAATAGAAAATGAATACATTTTTGGTTAATACATCAGCTCGTCTCTGTTGGATTTTGTTGAAACAACTCATTAATATAAAGAAAACATATTATTCTGTTTAGCTTGTAGATTCCAACCCATGGCCCAATTTTCTGAAGCTGTTTTTATCGGTACTAAGCAAGTTTTTGAAGTAATACAGCAGAAGAATGAGGGCAAAAGAAAGTGTATTTCATATGCGGTCAATATCATACAATGGGTTTGAAGTGTTGCTTCACTCATGTAAGCTCACAGGAACTTTTACAGTTGAGTACTTTTGTTTAGGTAGGCATCGACTGTGACATTGGGCAAAGAGCAGCTACATATGCAGAAATTGTCTACCAGAAGGCTTTTTGAAAATTGGCCCAGGGGTCGGTGAAAGATTAACATATTTGACTAAAATACGGTTTTTGAGTAGCTTTAGAAAATATTCAGCTTTCTATAAATAAATTTAGTTAATAAAAGTATCATACTGAAGGACTTTGGTCTATCTGTTTTATCTTTAGAGGTTAGTTTGTGTTCGACGATACTGTTACATGATGTTGTTGTCATTGTTTTTTTATGGTTTGTACAAAACACAAATTTACTCAATATTTAGCTCATATCTATGGTGGCTCAAATCCGCCAATTCCTAGAGAATTCTTGTTTTATTTTACGGCGATATATCGCCATACTATTGCGTTATATCGCTGTACTATTGCGTTAAGAGTTCTCTAGGAATTGTCTGATATAAGCCATCGTACATATCCGTTTGTTCTAAAATGGTTGTACTGGTGGTAGGGGTGTACACGGCATTGCGTAGTAGGATAATTTTAAAACGATTTTATGTTGCTTCAAGGGACATTACATCTCTAGTCATTTGTTGGTATTTTGTCAAGCAAATTGAGGTAGGATTTAATATGAAATATCATTCCACTTGTGTATACTTTGTGACTGCCAAAAAAAAAAAACAGGAGCAAATGGTGACGTTTTAATATGAAATATCGTGCCAATGACCTGTATACATTTTGTCAGTCTGTAACTGCGACAGAAAAATGGTACATTTTGTCAGACAGATCTTTTTGTCTCAAAACACACGCTCAAATAGCAGCCAGCAAAGTATTGCTCAGGAATATTCTCAAGAATACATTGTACATGTACATGTGTATACACCTTTGTTTGGCACCCTGTGTGCAACTGTATTCTGCAACAGCAAGTTCTAATCCGTTTATTACATAAAGGGATCTGACTATGTTGTTTTCTTTCAAGCTTCAGTTTGCCCACATTGACTATGTTGTTTTCTTTCAAGCTTCAGTTTGCCCACATTGATATAAAAGTACCTCTATGACAAACCGAAGAATTGATTTTTTCAGTTTTGAAATTTTTGGTGTACATTGTGTTTAATCTGGAAAAACTTTTTCTGTGTTTGTTTATTTCGGACAAGAGGAGAAAGTGATTGAACCAAACATTGAACCGAGATATTTAATCCCATGTGTTTCTTATAGTTAAGTGTCTGAACTTTAACTTTTTTGTGTCAAACAAAACTTTATTTGCTTGGGTAGGATTTTTTGTTTTGTATTATGTCGTTGTAAAACCTACACTTTATATTCTCCATCGGGGTAAAGGGACAAATCAAAAACAAAATAGTGGTATGTATCCTTTTTATTGTATCTTGTAGCAATTTTTAGTGAGAACATTCTATCAGCAAATAAATTTGTTATTTTTTAGAGTTTTTTTACAGCGTTGTTTTTGTATTCATGGAGTGTGTATTCATTTAAGCTGGATAATAAAACTATGTATAGTGGAAAACAAAGATGTTTTTGGTGGGGTGTTTTTTGTGCATGGGGATAACTACAGATTTGTTTTCAAATGTAAGGGTAACCTTTAGTCAAGGCTATAGCCACAAAGTGTCTGGAAGGGAAACATCCGCTGCACATGCCAATCAAAAGCTCAGCAAATCGTGGTGCATTATCAACGAAGTTGCTGGTAGAAGGAGGAATCACCTTGGGAAACTCGAGGGTGACACAAGCGAAGAGAGGATCAAGGCTTGGTATTGTACACTTTAGTCAACTGCTAGGAACTCCTCCTATTGTGTAGGGGGCTGACGACGACATATCAATGGTGCATGACAATCTCCATATTGAAGATGGGCCCTTTAGCATCTCAGAGTATGAGAAAGCTAAAGAGTCTCACAAACTAGGCAAAAGTTGCGGACCAGATGGAATAACTCCTGAAGTAGTTAAGCTCTGCAACATGGATAGCGATATACTAGATATGTGCAACCGGGCACATATGGGTAGGCACAAACCAGAGCAGTGTTCCTTATCAAACATATCGCCTATTCCTAAATCAGGGGACTTGCGTCAAACAGACAACTACAAGGGAATTTGTCTGTCGTCAGTCATCGCTAAACTTTACAACAGAATGATCCTCAATCGAATCAGACCGGCTATTGACCCACATCTTAGAGAGAACCAGAACGGCTTTAGAGAAAACAGGTCGACTGTAGCTCAAGTGTTGGCTCTAAGAAGGATCATTAAAGGAGTAAAGAAAAGGAAACTACCAGAAGGCATTTGACTCCATACACCGGGGGAAAATGATGAAAATACTAGCTGCTTACTGGGTCCCACTGCGGCTTGTCCAATCCATCAACGACATGTACACGAACACCAGGGCCAAGGTAGTATCTCCTGACGGTGAAACAAAGGAGTTTGAAATATCTGCTGGTGTGCTTCGCTAGCACCTTTTCTCTTCGTCATCCTCCTAGACTATGCTATGAGACAGGCTGTCAGCGGCATAAGAGGAGGAGCTTGGATTCATAATCAACCCCAGACAGAGCAGGAGAGTAAGACCTACTTTACTTACAGACCTCGACTTTGCAGATGACATTGCCCTACTTACAGAGCAAATCAGTCAAGCACAAGAGCTTCTTGACAGGGTGGAGACTGAATGTCAAAAAGTGGGTCTGCAGTTGAACATCAAGAAGACAAAGTACATGGCATACAATACGGATGACGAGGGTACATGCCTCAAAGCAATCAATGGGGACAAACTTGAAAGACAGGCTGACTTCAAATATCTTGGGTCATGGATTGACAACACAAGCAGGGATATCAAAGTTAGGAAAGCTCTGGCCTGGAAAGCATTCCACAGCATGAAAAATGTATGGTGTACAAAGATGAGTAAACACCTGAAGCTACAGCTCTTCGTAGCCACTGTTGAATCAGTGCTACTCTATGGGTGCGAAGCATGGCCATTAACATCTGCTCTAGATAAACAACTCGATGGTTGCTACACCAGAATGCTACGCCAAGTGCTTGGTGTCGGGAGCGAAGAACATAAATCAAACACAGACCTCTATCTCGGGTTCCCCAAGCTTAGCGCCAAAATCTACGCTAGAAGACTGAGGTTTGCAGGGCACTGCTATCGCCACCCTGAGCTTCCAGCCAGCAAGCTTGTGCTCTGGGAGCCCAAGCAAGGTCAAGCCCAAAGATGTCGAGGCCATCTTACCTATGTCGATCTGCTGAAAAAGGACACTGGATTTGTGACAGCTGGGGAAGTATCCACATGCTTGGGGGACAGGAAGACCTGGAGAAACCTCAGCCGTAATATCATTGACCGAGGACACCACTCCAAATAGAAGAAGATTCACCACGATACCTTTCACAACTTGATTGCTGGGAGGTCATGGCGGCGTGCAATGCGATCGAGCAAAATGACTGGCTAGTTGACCGATGTGTAATTTTTCATACATTTTAAAAGAGCATAATCTATATATGCTTTAGAATATTTGATACCACCTTTGGTTCAAAAGCTGTGAAATTAGAAACACCAAGAGATGAGAGAGAATGACATTGCGATAATAGTGTTGATACAAATTATGTATCCCTGGGTGCGTTTCAACAGTTGTAACCAAAAATTGTTTCGGTTGCTTTTGCCATTGGTTTTGTTTTGCCACTGGCCATTAGAGAGGTTTAGCAGAGTCACCGATACTCTTACGTGAACGGATAGGTCATAATACGTCATCACTTTTTGAGGTCCATGTGACGAATAACCGTTGTACACAAGTTAGAATAGTCGCTCAAAACGGGAATCAGTCGCCATACACGTAAACGACGAGTATATTTTGAGCATGTTTTAGTCGCGGATTGTTATTTTTTAATGTACGAGGTTTCACCATGTCTTTTAGAGGTATCATACATGGATGTAGTTGGACATTTGTTATCACCATGCGTCAGAAATGCAGCCATTTGGTTAATAGCGCCCTCTTGAGCCTCAAGTTGAGGGTATTCGTTAGAATTTTGCGAAACAGAACTACACAGCTCACTTGACGCGAATGTGTACAGTTCAATATCTGTATGTGTATTTGAATCCGCAACTCTGCGAAACCTCTCTATTGACCGAAACACTTACTGGTTACAGTAATAAAACGCACCCTTTATCTCTAAGATTTACAAAGCATAAGAGCAATAAAGTTCACACTAGATTCAAAGTAATGTGTGCATTTAACAAATTGGTTTTTAATTAAGTCAGTCAGTACAGCAATTCATGTTTCGGCAATTAGTTTAATACCAACACAGCAAAAGAAATCTTTTAAGGTTAAAGGAAAAAAAAGAACCCAGAGAAAGGAATAATTATGTGTTTTCAATAATGTACATAATTGATAAACTTACTAAACTTTCAACCAACTACATAAAGATGCCCAAATAGAGTAAAAACACAGCAAGGCAAGGAGGTTCACCCAAAATCATGACTTGACTGTCATTACAAAACCACATACACAGGTTATGTGTGTAGCTCAGAATTTTCACTGGATCAGAAGTTACTGGAATTTTCAGTGTGTTTTTTTGTGTGTGTAACTTTTTGTAAGGAAGTATGGACTTAAAAAGCTAAAGTCTGGCACGATTATCAATTTTCAAAAGTATGTGTATCAAAGTAACCTAAGACTGCATGATTTAATCGATTTCAATGTTATTACTGGCCCAGTGGCACTGGCCAGTTGCCAGTGGCACTGGCCAGTTGCCAGTAGCACTGGCCAGTTGCCAGTAGCACTGGCCAGTTGCCAGTAGCACTGGCCAGTTGCCAGTAGCACTGGCCAGTTGCCAGTAGCACTGGCCAGTTGCCAGTAGCACTGGCCAGTGATCGAGGGGGAATATTGAAGGCTGGAAGAACCGATGAACTAGTACTTCTCATGTACAAACACAAATACTTTATTGCAGTTTAAATTGTATTGGATTGTCATGTCTACTGGAAAGCTATATGAATACATGTACACAGAAGTTTTGAAGATAGTCGTTTGGTAAACAATCCCAAAAAAAGTACGACCATAGAAACTTGTATTAATTTGGATTTTTCTCAACATAATGCATAAAATAACAAACCTGTGAAAATTTGAGCTCAATTAGTCGTCGGAAGTTGCGAGATATGAATGAAATAAAAAACACCCTTGTCACAAAAAGTTGTGTGCTTTCAGACGCTTGATTTCAAGACGACAAATTTTAAACTTGCGGTCTCAAATTCAAATTTGTGTAAAATCACTTCTTTCTTGAAAACTACGTCACTTCAGAGGGAGCCGTTTCTCACAATGTTTTATACTATCAACCTCTCCCCATTACTCATTACCAAGTGAGGTTTTATGCTGACAATTATTTTGCGTAATTACCAATAGTGTCCTTTGCCTTTAATGACAAAGCTTTCTTCCAGTACGTGCTAATCCACCAATCAGATGATCGAACTGGAGGGTGGCATAAAAACCTATAACATACTTCCAGTTTTGTTTTATTACACAGTGCATATTGTGAGCGTCAATGTGTCACGCTCCATATACAGTCAGTGCAAAAATTATATTCTAAATGTTGAGTGCGCGCATGCTGTTCGCCCCGAACTTTGCGCGTTGTATGTGAGACTGAAAGAATTTTTTTTTATAACACGCGCGCTCGTGGATTACAGACAAATAGGCCTATAGCGCGCCTCTGTCCCTTCGGCCTCAATGGATATGCGACGCAGAAGCGCTATATTTTTTTAGTATTCAATTTGCGCTTGTGTGATAACTTAATAATATAAAACATTTCATTCACTTAAGGAAGGAACTTTTACTCCATCCTCAGATTCCCTCTTACCTGCAAACCTGCAAAAGCTTTTTCGCTAAGTAGATTTTTATGATGAAAGAAAGTCTCACTATAAGGCACTGTCATGGAATTAAAATTTCTATACACAAACACTTCTACGAAGGCAAAACAAAACAAAATGAACAGTTAATATGCGTTAAAATTAAAAATGAAATGAAACAGACTTGAGTAGGATTAAATGCTTTGCATAATGTAGGAGAAAATTCTTTATACAACCACAAACAACATTTTGTACAGTACTGTCCTCCACAGAGGCAGGGTTTTTCTCAATGAAGATTTTGAACAGTACATGTATTGACCCCTTGCACGTGCGTCACACGCGGCGACTGATGCCACGCTCACCATGTTGGTGGGCAGTTAGGTTTACGTGTATTAACGCCGCATCGCCTAAAACGAACACTTCACTGCATAAAGCACAGCATACTCTATGCATAGAGTTATATATATGAAAACCCACAGTGAAACTGCCCACCAGTATGATGATTCAAGATGTTTCTGAGGATGACGTCAGGTGAAATGGGTCAATACTCTGCTCGTTTCTAGGAGAGAAAATAATGAATGACTTTAATGTTAATCCCGTAGATGCAATTAGATGTATTGGGTTTTTTAAAACAAACATTGACTACTTTTACTAAGGCTTTGATTAAAGCAACAATTCCCTTGGTGACCACGGAGGTGTCTATTTTCCCTTTGTTCGCCTCATCACCTCAGGAACTGTAGTTTAACTGATAGCGCTCAAAACAATCAATAGCAGTTAAAGGCACTGGACACTATTGGTATTTATCTCAAAATAATTGTTCACACAAAATCTTCCTTGGTAACCAGCAATTGAGAGTAACATGGTTTTTGAGAAAGAGGTAATTTCCCACTCAAATAATAAAAGCCTTCAGCTTAAGCCTTTTAATAGATCTGAAATCCCACAAAGTTGTGCAACAAGGGTGTTTTTTCTTTCCATTATTCTCTTGCAAATTTGATGACCAATTGTGCACAAATGTCCACAGGTTTGTTAATTCATGCATTGTTGGGATACACCAACTGAGAATACTGGTCTGTGACAATATTACCAAACATGTCCAGTGTCTTTAACTCGCATCTCAACAAAATCGACCATTTCCATAATTTTGAGGGTCAATTCCTCAAAGTACCCTTTGATGACAACCAAAATGGCAAACGGAATGTGCGTGTAAGTGTGCTGCGCATCGTGCAAGGGGTCAAGTAGAAGGGTCAAATACACTGACCCAGAATCGATTACAAGAAAAATCAGTAACTAAATACACCTCAAACTACTTCCCACTTTCAAATGTATATATCGGAACAGTGAAAAAAATACTTGTTAAATGTGAACAATTAATAATGTTGATGTACTAAGAGTCAGGGGTGTTTAAACAAGGATAAACAACCATGAAAATGGATTATTATCACCTCCTTGGTTGGTTAGGAATCTTCTGAACTTGCGAGATAAGAATGAAAGAAAAAACACCCTTGTCACACGAAGTTGTGTGCATTTAGATGGTTAATTTCGAGACCTCAAGTTCTAAATCTGAGGTCTCAAAATCAAATTCGTGGAAAATTACTTCTTTCTCGAATACTATGGCACTTCAGAGGGAGCCGTTTCTCACAATGTTTTATACCATCATTCTCTCCCCAGTACTCGTCACCAAGAAAGGTTTTATGCTAATAATTATTTTGAGTAATTACCAATAGTGTCCACTGCCTTTAAGGAAGTACATTGAATAACAACTTCGCCTTCTGTCAACCAGTTTGTACATAATCAACATCTTTTGTGAATGTAAATATGTATGTACTGTGCATTAATATAGTACACCCAGACACAATTATTTTTAACGGCATTTTTAAAGAGAAAGAGAAATTGTCAAATTCAATTTTCCCAGTAGAGTAAGTCCTCATGTGAGTGGGGAAGAATTAAAATTCGATATATCTTTCCAGGCAAAAGTTGTCAACATCCCAAATATCCGATGACACCATTCTGAGACAATGGGTCTGTACATTTGTGTAAGGGGGGGGGGTGATTCTTTCCCGACTCGGAACTGATCTTTCATCAAAACAGCCTTGAATTTTACATTTTGACAACATAGTATTTCTCATTACACAATATATTTTTATATATTTTTAGACTTGCGGTAACACCATGTGTGTATCTACTTTCCTCCCCGCAAGGTAAAGCACATTTTTAAAATATATCATGATTGTCATATTTAAAAGTTTGCTCTGAAGAAGGCACTTATGAAAAAGAACAGCCACATCTTTTTGTTCGTACATAATCAACTTTTGTATTTTGTAAAGCGCTTTATATTGCTTTTGTAAAAAGCGCTTTTATTATTATATACAAATGTACAGAACCAGCTTTTCTCAGAACAAATGTCGTTGAATGTTTTGGATGTTGAAAAAATGTTGGATTGTGCAGGGTATCAAATACAGTGGCAATTTTCATCATTGTATCACAAGGTTGAGGCTTGTATTATGTTCAAACTAACATAGGCCCTAAGGAATCTATTTTGTACCTATTGGAATATGGTAAAATGCAAAAATGTTTTAAACATTTCCAGTGCATCAAACTCAATTTAGGGCGGCGAAGTCATTGGATCAATGGTTCTAACCCCAGTCACGACACTTTGAGCCAGATGCTTTACTTTAACATTCTCTTCACTAAAGGGGTTAATGAAAGAGGGCAGAGCTGGGGCCAGTTTCACAAAGAGCTTAGATTGATCTCAACTCCAAATCAATCGTAGTTGCTTAGTAAAGTGTGATGTCACAATACAAATCACTATGGTGATACTGACAAATTTTCTTGCGATGGATTTTATTGCTTTGTGAAATCAACCCCTGGTTCTTGTGAATGATTAATGGAATGATTAACACTATCAACAGCACGAGTTGTATACTCCCCGAGGAGCTGAGATGGTATAAGAATTGAACTAGGCCCAATGACTGAGGTAACAATGTTCATACGCCATAAGAGCCAAAACTGGCGGATACTGGCACTACCAAGAGTCAAACACAAATATTGTTATAACACAAGCTTTGTAATGGTAATGAGTGTAAAATATCAGATGTTATGAGTGTTAAGGGGGAGGGGTTACTACCACAAGACCAAGTCTTCAATAGTTTGGTCCGCTCCCTCAGTGGTCTGCTCCGGCATTTGTTTGTCCACTTGCCCGGTGGAAACAGCGTGGGCAAGCTTGGACAGGAAATTGGCCGCCTGTGTGGTCTGTAGATGGCTGGCGTCTTGGCCTCCCCCGTGCTGCAAGTTGCCTTTATCGGCTGCCATGCACACCGCCTCTGCAAGGTTGTTGAGCTGCAGTTCCTCTCTGTGCTCCACTCCTTCTAGATCTTGTACGATGGTGGCTATGACGGTGTCATTTGATGGGCTTTCCTCCTTCACCTGCCCTTGCTTCAACTCACCCTTCTTCATCTTTGGGCTGCCGTACATCTTCATGGCGACTGACCGGTAGCCATCATCCTTCTCACGGTGCATTTGTACGTGTTTCCACATGTTGCCGCTGTAGGATGTGGACCAGCCGCACGGGCATCTGTAAGGACGCAGGCAGGAATGCTTGCTCAGTACGTGCTCGTTCACCACTTTATTGGTCGCACCTGAGATGTTGAAAAAAGGCAACAATGAAAGAACTATTTAAACTAGACAGCAGTTTGAGTCATCTTTAATCTTTCCAAGAAAGTGGATGAGGTTTTGTTTTTAAAGAAGGGCCACAAAGTTAAATTTAGTTTTGTGTTGAACTAAATTTCCAAAGACAGAGTCCTCATGAAAGTGGGGGGAAATTGCAAGTCACGAACCTTATGCTCAAATGGTTCTGAAATGTCACACTACTTGATGCTCTTTCACTTTCAGGTAGTTTTTGTTTATAGTTTTGTAGGGGAAAAATGCATTAAAAGGGTATCACAGCTTGGTACTCTACACCATTTTAACAGAGTTTAAGACCTCATCATAAGGACTCTTTGTGGTGGATTACAAAACTTGATGTTGAGTTTTTGTTAAAATCAGTCTGTCTTGCCAGTAAAACTAAAAGAATCTTAAGAAAACAGCTCACAGGAAGAGACCAAGACGAAGACAGTCCCGCCTTCGGGTAAACAACGTACCTCTGTATTCACACTGGGGGCACTTCACCGGCTTCATCCCTCCGTGGGTCCTCATGTGCAGGAACAGGTTGTTCTTGGTCTTGCTTGCATAGGCACACAAGTTACATGGGAACTGGCGATTTTCTGTGTGCACACGCATATGAAACTGCAGACTACTCTCCTTCCTGCCCACGTAAGAGCACAAGTCACACTTGTACCTACGCAGCTTCTCGTCACTCTTGTAGCAGTCTCCGTTCCACATCAGGTTATGCTGGAAGCGCATGTGATCCTTCAGCACGATAATGTTTGCGCAGCGGTAGGTGCAGTGTTGGCAATGTATGGTCTTCTCCGCGTCCGTGGCGTGCACGCGCAGACGGTGGACCTTCAGGTTGTACACCGTTGACATGAGCTTACCGCACACCTCACACATGCACGGTTTGGTGTCGCAGTGTGTGATAAGGTGTTTCTGGAAGTCGAACTGGCGATCGCCGGCGTACTTGCACTGATCACAGCGGTAGACTTTCAGCATTCGCGGGTGACACTTCTGCATGTGCGCCTTCAGCGAGGACCTGTTGTCGGTAACGATCCCGCACTCTGTGCACTTGACTTTCTCCTCCTCTTCGGGCACCACATGCTGCTCCAAATGGTCGTCCAATTTGTCCAGAGCGATGTACTTCATTTCGCACACGGAGCAGGTAGGTCGCCAGGGAAGTGGCTCGAATCGTCGCTTCCTCTTCTTCAGATCTTTAAGAGTGATTTCCTCACGCTCTTTCTTCTTCTTCTTCGACTTCTTCCGTATGACGTGGCCATCCACTTTGGTCAGTTGCTGCTTTGTGACATTCAAAGCTCCTTTGGCAGGTTTCGCCTCCACTTGAGTCTCATCATGTTGTGTCTCCTGCACTTGCGTCTCATCATCTTGTGCCTCCTGCACTTGTGTCTCATCATCTTGTGTCTCATCATCTTGTGTTTCACAATCTTGTTCCCCACCATCTTGTTTTCCAGCATCTTGTTCCTCACCACCTTGCTTCTCACCAACTTGTTGTTCCTCACCATCTTGCTTCTCACCATCTTGTGTCTCACCAACTTGTTCCTCACCAACTTGTTCCTCACCAACTTGTCCCTCATCATCTTGCTTCTCACCATCTTGTACCTTACCACCTTGCTTCTCACCAACTTGCTTCTCACCAACTTGTTCCTCACCATCTTGTGTATCTTTGGACTGTTCCAGCCCGGGGGTGTACTCTTTGATCAGCTTTTGCTGAATGTGATCTCGCTGCATGTGACGTTTCAGCCCCGCTAAGATCGTGAACGCCTCCGTGCATCCTGCCCAATCACACTTCAACAACTGCCTCCCTTTGTGCAGGTTGTAGACATGACATTTCATGTTCCGCCAGCGCGAGTGCATGAAATCACAGTGTGGACACCGAAACCCATAGTAGTTCTTGATGTGGCACTGTTTGTGCAACAACATCTGCGACTGATCCAACTCAAGACCACAGTTCTCGTGGTCACATTTGGCTGCTTTGGAATTGTTCTTTTCGTTCCACTTATCCAACCAGATCTGTAAATGCTCCTCTACTTTGGCTGTAAATTCTTGCCCAGATATGGACAATGTTAAAACCTTGAAATCCTTCACCTTAATCTTGGATATTTTTTCTGCTAACTCTCGTTTCCTAACTTGAGACTTGCTTCTGGGACGAGGGGTCGGGACTTGGGTTCCGTTTTCATTACTATCTGTAGATAGCTTTGCCGTTTTGGCTATGACTATGTCGTCGTCATTATACATGACAAAATCGTCAAACTTGCGCTTCTTCTTATGTTGACGAAGTTCTCTGTCCACTATGTTGGATGTTTTCCCGACAAACTTGACGGTAACGCTCGGTTTTACTCTACTCTTTGAAGTACCTGCTGAAAAAAAGAAAAACAAATTCAAAAGAAAATTAAATAACAAATTTATTTCCCAACTTGTGCACAGTCTGTGGGGAATTTCCCTGTGAAATGTTTCCAGGTCACTGTTACACTCTTGCGACCTACTTCCTTAAGTCAAACAAATTCTGTACAAAGAAAAAGGTTTTGTCAGGAGCATTTTGAGAGGAAGAAATTTGTTTTTGTGAACTGTTACATGGATTAATATGTTGATTTTACGTGACGATAATGAATTATTTTTAAGAATCTGTCCAATGGAACGTGCTCTTAACACACCTTGAAGTGCCCGTTTTAAATATTATCATTATCCACAGGTAAATAACATTTTGAGTGTAAACACTTCATCACAACTTTCTAGTTGAATGTCAAGATATAAACAATCTTGCCATCTAGAATTATTCACGTACCTTGAGCCTGTTGTTCAGCAGCCCTCACAAGATGGCTAATAGTACTGCGTATTGCGTTTCCACGGAAACCAGGCTTTGACCTTGATGCTGTCTTGACCTTTGTCTGGGGTTTCTTCACCTCTTTGATGGCAGTTACCTCTTTCTTAATGGCACTGATATCGATGTCTCCAGTTTTGCTTTTCTCTGGACTCTTGCTTTGACTTGGCGCCGATGAATTCGGAGCGTTGGTGTCTACGACCTCAACTGCAGCATGAATTTCCATGAAGTGGTCGGCAATGTCTACTTTTGAATTGGCCATAAATTGGCACATCTTGCACCTGAACGATACCTCCTCCTGGCTGGCCATCTTGGTCTTTGATCTCCTGATAAAAAGGATAGTTACAACAAAATTAGTTGTTTGATAGCAAAAAAGTAATGCGACAATTTGAATTTAAGAAAATTTAGATTTTGCTTCTGTTTCTTTTCTTATAAAGTTCATTTATTTATTTTGGGATTACTTTTTTTGTGGGATCTCCCCAAAAATAAAAAATGAAACAATTATTTACAAATATACATCAGAGTTGATGGAAGAATTTGTAGGCCAAGTAAGTAAACTTAGTGCATATGTGCTTCATCAAGACCTCCCTACCAAGTATGGATGGTATTTGCCGTTTCAAAATCGAAATCTTCAAAAAGATAGTTTGGCAAATATAATAACGCAGTACAGGCAATGGTAAACATTTTAAAATGCAAAAACAAATACAATAGTGGTGGCTGGCATGGCAGGAGACATTTTCTTAAAATAAAAATCAAGTTCCTTTATTTTAATAGATGAAAACAAAAATTATTATATAACAAGAGGGTCTCAATCACAAAATTTTCTTGTGTACCCCTGTGACTGAGCAGTAATCTGACACGTTTGCCATCCAAACTGAGCTGCCGACTGTCGAAAGTTAATATTCATTTGATTGAAGGTACATATAATTACTTTCCTACTGCTGACCTAGCCCACGGGGCACCTTGTTGAGCTAAAAAGGCCGGTTTATAGTCGGTCGTGCAATGGTTGCAATATAGTCGGGGCGATGGAAATCTTGACGTACGATAAAAAAGACGGTTTTTAGGCCTCGGCAATGACTATTATAAACTGTTACGCACGTCAAGACTAACAACGCTCGACCGACTAGAAACTGACCTTTACTGGGTCTCTTTAAGCATCGGTCTCATAATCACAGTTGTAAAAGAGAGCAATTGGCAAGGTTGGCTACTGGTGACCTAACTCAATCTCTCCGTCCAGTCAACTTGCCACAAAGCAAAAGCCTGGTTCATACTTCCTGCGAATGCAAATGCGATACGAATGTTGACATCACAAAATTTGCAACAATCTTCGCTGCAGTTCAGCTCTGCTCAACTCACTTGCGAATATCACAGCTAGCTAGATAGTTATGACGTCAAATTCATGTCAAATTCGCTTCGCATTCACATTCACGTTCAAGTATGAATCGGGTAAAGTCACCCACTATAATTTACACAAAAATTGTCAAAGACCCCTACAATTATAAACGAAGACCCCTCAGTTACAAAGTTGCCCGCCCCCCTAATTAAAGTCACCCCTCACCCCTGACTACAGAGTTTCGACTTTGTATGAGATTGAGGGGGCGACTGTGTTAGTTTAGAGAGCGGCTTTGTATCGTGTGTATTGCATTGAAATTGTAGTCTAATTGGAATTGGATGGAAGACTGTGTTATGGGGGGGGGGGGGGGTCGTTGACTGGTTTCCCATCTGAATCTAAACAAAATCTACTTTTTTTTATGATTCAAATTCTAAATTGAGTAAGGTTATATCGCGAATAGCAGAGAGGGCGCTGTTGAACCCACACAAAGGTATACGCGTTGCGTGCACGAGTCATACAAACTGCATGGTAACCGCCCCATATTCCTTCCCACAATGCAGTGCGTTTCTGAATCGCGATAAACCATTGGTTATTACTTTGAGCTACTGTACTGATGGCCTAGCCTGGCTGGGGGTCGGTTACTTCTAGAAACTATAAGGCTCCGCAGGGGAGCCTTACAGTTTCTAGGTAGAAGTAGGGGTCGGTATGAAGACAAAAAACTTTTTTTTCTGCAACCACTCGCACGCACGCCCTAAAAGTCGAAACTACTTGTGTAACGACTCCCAACTCAGCAGAGAATGGCAGAGCATATTTTCTACCTCCATGGTCAGGCCAACTCTTGCCTCACCACAACAATAATTAAAGTAGGGGAACATTAAACTAGCACTTAGATTATTAAGAAAGCAGCGCTCGGCCAGGTGCATGCTCTATCCCTATGGCAAAAATGAACACAACTCTTGCCGCTTCACCGCTTTAGCCTTTTGTACTTGTTCCCGCACCACACATTCTCGTTATTTACCACCCTCAAATTTCAAGCAATTTAAGTGAACTTGCATCACTAAATGCACCGGGAAAGTCCTCGAATTCCATAGTATTCTGTGACAGTACCTCGAAGACTTACCGTGCGCTGAAGAAAGTGGAAAAGTGGCACTTTGAAGTCGTCAATTGGTGGAAAGATATTAGCCTCCAAACAGACGCAAGGAGGAAAAGAACGACCACATCGACTGGGTGGTCCCAACAGTACGACGTGTATTGTGCTTACAAGCCGCGTAGTCTGGCGGGTACCAGTGCAGGTTAAGCGTCACGCGACTGCTGGTGATAACGTTTGTGTGTGGCAAACATACCTTAATTTATGCAAGATCGTTTTCTGCCTGCTGCATTGCTGCTTGCATGCTGTGTGTGCCCTTTAGGGGCGTGGAAAGAGGGGAGGTTTAACAACTTTTTCTTTTTAATTCATTCACCTTGTTTTTATTTACAAGTAGGTGTTTTTTTAGCTGTAGTACATAAATTAATGTCCTGTTTGGTGGCATTCTGATTTGCCAACCATCATTTTGTCATCCCCATTGATCTTTTTTCCCAAGTTTCCCTCAGAATAATAATCAATATTACAAAATTAGCAAATCGAATCAATTCAAACCGAAATTGTGATCTTGTCAGCTGGGCATTTGTTGTTTCCTCTTATTATGTTGTGTTATTATTCAAAGGACCCAACCCACCCATTGAGGGGACAACCGATATTGTGACTATTCTCAAACCCCTTTAAAGATATCTACTATAAATGGTTTTGAAAATGTTACATGCTTAATTTTGTTTCTCAATATAACCCAAGAAAGGAACTCATTTGAAAAATCATGAACATGTTTCTGTTATGTAATTCTATCGAACTGACCAACTATAGTGGAGAAATAAATCAAACAAAACACTTCGATTACAAACCTCAGTTATATTATATTTTAGTTTTATTGAAGATGATTCGCTCAAACTCTAGTCGCAAAAAGGGGGGGCTTTATTCTTCAACCAAATTTTATGAAGCTTTTGCAAAATCAGTTTGTAAGTATAATTCCAAATACACCTTTTTCTTAACTTACAATCTCACATTATTTTGTGTTTGAGTTATGAAAAATATAAGAATAAACGGGCCACACAAAAATTGTTAACCCAGGTTTATCAAAATGGGCAGTGCCGGTTCCTTTTGTCAATAAACCCTGATAAAAGGGAGACCCAGCCAGAAAATGACAATTGACAATTTTTCCTGGACCCGATTTCATTGAGCTGCTTAAGTAAACACTTAAGCTTCCAAAATCTCTGCTAAGCAATAATTAGCAGGATACCAGTCACAAATATGTACATGTAACATGGTATTTTCCTTTGTAAACGTATTCTGGTTAGCAAACATTATTTTTTTGCGTAAGCAAATCCATGGATTGGGCCCAATTTCATAGAGTTACTTAAGCAGAAAAATATTACAAAACAATTGTCTGCTAATCCATACAATCCCTACAGAAATACACAATCTGAGAAGCTTACATGGTCTCAGATTCAAATTTGGGGGCATAAAAAACAGTTGTCTTTTTTACATAACGACATTACTTCAAAGTGAAAAGTTTCACAACATTCTTACAAAAATGTTTTATTGTAATTAAGTTTTAAGAGTGATGACCGAAACAAAGGTATGCCTTCCCTTTAAGCTTGTTACTTTTAACAAGTAATTATTAACAGTTGGATTTATTTTTTTGCTGTTTGAGGGAAAAAAGTGTCTTATTCAGGAAGTTTAAAGAAACAACCTGCTTCTGTGCTCAACTAGGACAGCTCCATCATTTCTTTGGGAGCAAAACATACACAGTTTTAAAGAGTCCATGTACTTTTTGTAGGAAAAAAAACAATGTCCACAGATTATCACTAAACTTATTCAGGAAGTTAAAAGAAACAACCTGCTTCTGTGCTCAACTAGGACAGCTACATCATTTCTTTGGGAGCAAAACATACACAGTTTTAAAATCTATGTACTTTTTGTAGGAAAAAAAACAATGTCCACAGATTATCACTAAACTTACACAGTTTGAAGATAATAATAGTAGAAAGCTTCCCTGAAAATATTACATGCGGAGGTGCTGTAGTTTTGGGGAAATGAGTAAAACAATGTCATGAAAATAATTTTTGTCTCAGTGATCATGAGACGAAAATTATTTTAACATTTCTCAAAAAGTACAGCACCTCAGCAACTAATGTTTTAATGTATGCTTTCTACTATCATGATATTCAAACTGTGTCAGTTTAAAAATTAATGTAAATCTGTGGACATTGTGTTTTGTGTTACAAAAGGTACCCGAATCCTTTAAGTGTAATATCCATTCCAATAAGGTAGCCTGCCAACGTGAAACTAAATTTAACGAACAAAACTTTGATGCCATTTGGAAACCTCCGCAGGGAAATGATTTAGTAGTTCAGGGTTGGGTCTTGGAAGTTGAGACGTCAACGGCAGCTCCAAATCTTGACTTTGCTTCTTTAACAAGCTTCTCCCACTTTACCATTTTAAGCAAGGCTGCAAAATAAACAAACAAAAGTATACAAATAACAATCAACAGATGTATCAATTATAAGTGATAAAGATAATTGAATTGTATCCTATTTTGTACAGTTCCTGTTTACGCAGTGCATCGCCTGTACTCGATAATTGATCAATTTACTTGATCCCTCTGCTCCTGTTTCCCAGTTTGTATCGTGAACTTGGGTGTGATCCCTGGCTAAAGGGCATTTACAGTCAGGTTGTATGGCTTCTGACTGGATCCCTCAAACAAGGATAATCAGTCCCGCTCTCGTAAATTTTTCTTTGTTTAACCCAAAACTTTATTTGGGATATGCATTTTCCAAGGAACTATAAACACCACGATAGCTGTAAACTGTAAGAGTTTTTAACATTTGCAAGACAAGAACAATATAAATCAGTGATCAAGATGAACCTATTACGAGGAACTATAAACAACACGATTGCTTCAAACTATTAGAGTTTCTTTAATTTGAAGAGACGAGTAAAATAGATGGATTGCACAAGAAAACACTCAGCCAACGACTCTCAGCCAATAAAAGCCTTTGTAGCGTGCAGGTTTTGTCACGATAGCGGTCAATGCAGGGGGTCTATATTTGTGGCATGTCATGGCCTAGCAGTTAAGAGCACCAGATTCAAATTCTGGTGTTTCTGATCAGCAGAGGGTAGGTTTGAAACCCTGTGTCCAAACTAGGATGCTTCGTCCTTCGGACGGGACAGTAAGCCGTTGGTTTCGTGTGTAGTGTAACGCACATGAAAGAGCCAAGTGCAGTTATCAAATAGAAAAGGGGGTATGCCTCTGTGTTCATGATTTGATTGGCAGCATATTGGGCCACAGCAGACTGCATGGTGCTATGTAAAAGGAGGTCTCATCATTCAAACGCAGTCCAAAAATATCCTGCAGGAAAACACTTTATGTTATAGCGACTTAAATGATATGCTCGCTATATAAGCAGCCACTATTATCATTATTATATACCAACCTGTCTACAAGAGTCTCTCTCATTGTTGAGGCAATGTGACTAGGCTGGGCATCTGACAACTTGAAGACGTTTTCTACCACTGAAAGTTCAGTACTCGTTGTGTCCAGACCACAGAAGGCACACCAATCGTTCACGACCATCCCACCTCCAATAACATCACTGCCTCTGTTTACTGTACCTGCCTGTGATGAACAAAAACAGGTGCAAATTTTAGAAAAAAAACTTAAAACCCACAGGGATTAGTTTAAAGAGATTGGACACTTTTGGTAATTGTCAAAGACCAGTCTTCTCACTTGGTGTATCTCAACATTGGATAAGCACAAAATAACAAACCTGTAAAAATTTGAACTCATTTAGTCGTCGAAGTTGCGAGATAATAATGAGAGAAAAACACCCTAGTCACACAAAGTTGTGTGCTTTCAGACGCTTGATTTCGGGACCTTGAAATCTAATTCTAAGGTCTCAAAATCAAATTCAAATATTTAAGTGGAAAATTACTTCTTTCTTGAAAACTACGTCACTTCAGAGGGAGCCGTATCTCACAATGTTTCATACTATCAACAGCTCTCCATTGCTTAGTACCAAGTAAGGCTTTTCTGCTAACAATTTTATTGAGTAATTACCAAAAGTGTCCACTGCTTTCGAAGCTTAGAAGTTTTACAAGACCATAAACAATCTTACAGTGTATTACAAGTGTATATTTCGCATAAATTCTGTTGACTTACAACGAGCGGAACTTGTAAAAGAGACGACAGCTCATCCTGGTCTTCAATTTTAGTTTTGGGATGAACCTGAATACAAACAGATAAATAACCAGCATTGATTAAACCAGTATGTCAATAGTTATAATAAAAAAAATACCAGAATTTCTTTGTTGGAAAATAACCTGTAAACATAATCAGCAATGACAGGCACATGCGTTACGTCTAGGCAACATGGGTGGTTGTATCCTCCCGAAATATCACTTATGTGCGAATCAAACGTTTCAAAATGCAGGCATTCTAATTTTTTGTTTGTCCTTCACAACCATCAGACCAATTATTATTAAATAGCATTCTCTCCATAAAATCTTCTGAAGCCAACAACATGAAGGGTCAGCCGTTGTACTCGATAAAATAATTAACCCAAGTTTTTCTCCAAGAACCAAATATCAAGCCTGAGAATGTCAAACAAAATGGCATTTTACCCAACCACCCCACTTTAACTTGAGGTTAGATACTTGGTAATTCCCCTCCCCCCCCCCACTTTTATGAAGTCTCTAGCAACTGGGAAAAAAGTGCATCTCAAAACTGAACTTGACAGAGGAACCCCTCTTTTAAAACACCACTGAGGGTTTTAAAAGTGCAGGCATTTTTAACTGCATATAAGAGGAAACGGCCAATCACTTATTTTATGTACAGTGATTTTCAGTTTTCTATGGCCACTGTCTTGAAAAGAAATGAGGAAATCAGCTGAAAGTAACATGCCTGACAGTGATTTCTGCTTTCATCAATGCCACTGCTGGTATTATCTCTACACACATATAAACTTACTAGGCCACCTCTGTTGCTGAAAATACAGTAGCTGCCGACCAATACATTTTCTGCAACCATTTGTCGGAACACTTCAACCTTCAAAACGTCAGTCAGAATTTCCTCTGTCTCCTATTAAATTACGGGGGAAAGAAGAATGTAAATTAATCATTTGTGGACATAGCTAAGCACTGGTTATCATTCACTTGTAGCTTCCTCCTCCATTATTTTATTTTTGTTTTTAATATGTGGCAGAGGGTGTCCCTCAAATGTTCCTGTACTTAACCAATCTTTACACACTCTTATTCTCTTGTACAGAAGTAACCCCACCCTAAAATCCTCTAAAGAATTCCCGAAATTCCCAGAACACAACAAAGCCACATGGAGTTATATGCTTCAAACATAACTACGAATACCTTGTAAAAACTATAATGCGCATTTTCAGACACCTTGGCTGTGATAACAACTACACATTATTTTCATTGTTACAAGACACAAAAAGCTAAATATGGCAGCCTTCCCCTTGCTTTTAGTGTTTTGTCATCTTGAACCATAGAGTCTCTTTGCTTGAACCAACTAGTTCAATGCTTGAACTATCCCACTTTTCCTACAGCGCATTGCAGAAGTTTACACTTCAACCAACTTGTAGTCTCCTACGCCAAGCGTAAACGTCAGCATTGCGATCTTACCCTGTCTAAGTCAGGATGCACCAACGCTACGTAGTCGTTGCAGCAAATGACATTCCCCAAGGCTGACAGCTTCTCTTCTACTCTTTGAAGTGCAACAGAATCCGGCAGTGAATTTCTTAAGTGCTGCAGCTCTTGATCTGTTGTGCTGTTCGGGACCAAGAGTCCATGTCTGTTACCTGTAAATAGATTGTCAGAGATCCTTATTTTAGAAGTGAAGAGACTTTGGGTTATTTTTCACAAAAAGGAATATCTTTACCTGTTTACCTGTAGAATCAGGCTGTGCATAATGAAGGCTAAATGAAGCTTTTAAAATGCCCATCCATATTCACACAAAAACTTACTGCAGAAGTACTGAATGCCATGGGAGTAGCAAAGTCAAATATGCCATTTTTGAAGACCTTGTTGATTGTGACTGAACAACTGCAGCTGGTAATTTAATCCAAACATTACAGACTCTCTCTGTGTGAAGTTGTTCTGACGAATTCTAGTCGTATGGTGTTCCTTACTTATCTTTGGGTCATGGCCCCTTAGTCCCTTTACATTTCTTGTCGAATAGCTTGTCTGGATGAGAATCCTGGAGCCTATACATCACTTTGAATACTTGAATGAGGTAACCCCGCAGTCTTCTGTGGGCAGTATTGTTTTGGTACCTTCATGGTTTGGGTTGCAGCAACTACCCACCGTGTTAGTGTAGCCAACCATCTGAATCAATGAATTCAAGGACTCAGAGAGTTGGCTACACATGTGGGGCTTTGCAGCAACCAATAATGTTTTGGTTGTTTGGTGACCATTTTTCAGACTCAATTCAGTCATTTTTTACAGTGGATCTTACCAACACATAATCTCCCAACGATGCGGCATCCTGCAATTGAAGTATGAACAACAGGAATAACATCTGCAAGCTCTCCTTCAAACACACTGTGAATACAAAGAAAACAATTGTGTTACCTGTAAAATCCTATTTGTTTTAGTCAAATAAATAAATATAATAATAATTTATTGTTTTGTTTTGGCGACCACCACCTTGCGAAAAAAAATCAGCACATGTGCTAATTTATAGAAATATACTATACAATATACAAATTCAACTGTGAAAGTGTCAGCTGAATACACAGTCTTCTTGTTGAGAAAACTGCAAAACAACTGCTGCAGTTTTTCATCAACGATGAGGTAACATCGGTAGAGACGGGGTACTGGCTACCATCAACCGCACCTCTTAAGGTTCAACATTCACCGCTCGACACACCTCAAACATTTGATTGAATCTCCACGACTCGCCTTGAACCGAGTTGAGTTTGGACATTCATCCAAATCCATTAACTTGTTTTGTTTTCTTAATATCAACACGTCATCACAACAACACAAAATTACAATTATTTAGATTAGAAAAGTTTTCAAAATATTGTCAACAAACATGAAACATCATTATTATATTTAATTTTAATAGGAAAATTGTTTTGTTTTTTTACTTTATATTTATAATATGATATTCAATTTTAATTAATAATAAATAACGAAAAAGGAATTAATGACAACCAAAACAATAATTTATACATTCAATTCATGACATTATTTTAGTATTTTTACAAAGTTTGTTCATACTTCATGATCAGTTCAGATGATCATATAATTATAATGAACTATCAGGCATAACAGAACTTCCAAAGTAAAACTATCAAAACATTTTTTTAACTACTTTTCAGGGGCCTACCTGTAAAATGTTTCTGAAGCTCCAATTGCAGCCAAGCAATACGCATTCGTCAATTTGGCAAACACTCCGATTTCATTGCTGTTTTCAAACTGTGCACGAACGGCCATTTTGTGGATGATATGTGACGATCTTTCGATTGAAATATAGAGAGGATTGTTAATTCTACTTTTTCACAACTGTAGGCTGTGCTTTCTAATCACATAAATATTGGGAACCGTTATTTCGTTGACAAAATAAAGAGCGCATGCAATTGAGTTACAATCCTATTGTGCAACAGCAAAATAACCGTGCAAACCACATGTAGCACTATGAGAGCGGTACCCGCACTCCTGTTATGAAGAAATTGCATAGTTTGCTCTTAAGCCTGTACCACACTAAATAGTTAAACTTGCTTCAGTCTTGAGGATAAATCTGTCAATGGGGAATCCGGGTATATTAGTAAGTTTTCCATATTAGCAAAAAAATGCAACAAAAGCAAGTGAAAGTTTCAAATTCACAAAAGAAAAAACTAAATATCACATGTCACTGCACTACTATGCTCTTTTTATACATTTTTCAGGAGTCTCCAAAAACGACTTGGTAAAGTTGAGGGGCGGGGCTCGTCCTCCTTTTCACCCTTTGACCTCGGAGATATGAATTATTCATTATTGACCAGATGGCTCTGAAATCGGTGGAAGATTAAGTTGAGACTGCCTAATTTTGTCAAAATAATGTCCTCTCTGTTTAAAACAAGAGCAATTATTACGTGACAATATGGCAGATGACATCGACGACCTTTTAGACGAAGTAGAAACTAAATTTTGTGTCAGGACACCTGTTAAAAAGGAGAAGTCCAGCCGTCGCCAAGAGGACCAGAGTGGCAATAGTGATGCAGCGGGCAAGAAGAAGAGTTTGGACGGCGGGGGAAGTCGCCGCGCGGCAGCCACACAGTCAAAACGGTATGGATTTAGCTAGGTAGATAACAACCCACTGATCTAGATGTTGGTGATACTTTTTCAGTGTAAATGTGACAACAATATTTGTTTCAAAACAACAATACATGTCACAATTTCTGGTGTTGTTTTACTCTGATTTTGGTAAAGTAAATAAATTCATGGTAGAATAATTTACATTAACTTAACAATAAATTAGTAAATAAAAAATTAATATTAAATCTATTTGATTGCGTTGTCTACTGGCTAAGAAAACAGCAAAAAACTGCCCTTGGGTTTTTACAAGAACGTTGAATTCATCCACGTCGAGCGCGTACAGAATGGAGCACGGTACCAACCACATCTTTCTTGAATGCTGGTCATCTCGCCCCCTAGCAAGCTTTGCCAGGCATTCATAAAAGTCCACCGCAGTTTAGAAAAGTTTGGCTTTTAAGAAACAAGTCGTGTTAGAAATTACCTAAATTCTGCATGCTTGCATAGAAACCACAATAAAATGCCTGTGATACTCTTTACAGACTATGATAAACACTTCCATCAATACAAAATTTCAACATTTTCTTTTACATGATTGATCCATTAAAAGCCAATTTAATGTTTTTTGTTTCTCATCAGCACCGTTTTTGACCTTTGACCGTGTATGGAAAATACTCTCTTCTAAAAAGACTCCTTGTAAATGAAAAATCCTCAAAAGGTGGTCTGACAAAGTGTTTATCCTTAAAGAATTGTTTTCAAGTCAACTTCCTGCTGTGCTAAAACTAAGATAATTTAAGGGGGGGCACAAGGGGTGCACCATTTTGAGGGGGCACCTGTTGCCAATTAAAACAGTAGACTCCATTTGCAATTTGCAATTTTTTTTTTTAAAACCTTAATTTTATAGGAATCTGACGTGTCAGAGTGTCATAGAAACGAATGGACCCTTCCCATGAAATATGCTAATTACATTCACGCATGCGTACAAACCCTGTTGGTTGGCAAACGCCATAGCGTTGTGCACTAAGCAGACGCGCAATCTCGTCTGCGTCATGCACCCATTAGCCGTGTACAAAACAGCGCGATGTTCCCTCATTTTGCCAACCAAAACGTTAGTGCGCACGCGCTTTGTGCAGCTTAAATATTTCATGGGAAAGGTCTATTATATTGTCTGCTGGTAAATGAAACTGAAATTACCACATTAAAAACACATCAAAGCTAATGGCTCTTAAAATGGGACATATCCCATAAATCCAGATTT
The DNA here is from genome assembly GCF_032118995.1 of Asterias amurensis. Taxonomy (NCBI): domain Eukaryota; kingdom Metazoa; phylum Echinodermata; class Asteroidea; order Forcipulatida; family Asteriidae; genus Asterias; species Asterias amurensis. The sequence goes on from NC_092650.1 coordinate 15,673,950, forward strand.
GAAATGATCCCCCCACTTGATACGCCAGCTGTTTACAATTACACAATCACATTTTATGTAACCCTCAAAAGAAACAGAAAAAGAAACAATCTGACTAATGGTGATTACTCAAAGTAATTATTAGCTTAAAACCTTACTTGGTATTAATGAGTAAATGGGGAGAGGTTGGCATTGTAAGAAACGGCTCCCTCTGAAGTGGATTAGTTTTCGAGAAAGAAGTAATTTTCCATTAATTTGATTTCAAGACCTCAGATTTAGAATTTGAGGTCTCAAAATCAAGCATCTAAAAGCACACAACTTCGTGTTACAAACAAGGGTGTGTTTTTTTTCTTTCATACCTAGTTATCTTGCAACTTCGGTGACTGATTGAGCTCAAATTTTCACAGGTTTGTTATTTTATGCATTGTTGAGATACAGCAAGTGAGAAGACTGGTCTTTGACAATTACCAATAGTGTCCACTGCCTTTAAAAGGTTTTGAAATTTATTTAGAAAATGAATTTGTGCCCATTCTGAATCATCCATTTTAAAAAATATATTTTGTTAAGATTGTGGGTGGGTGGGTCAAAAGAAATAACTGAAAAACCAAATAATCTAATTTTAAATTAAAGAAACAATCTTCTTTGTTGAGCAATTTCTTTTTTTAAATCAGTCTTAACCAACCCAAAACCCAGTGGGAGAGATAGCATAAACTTCCTTGTCCATTTTAGCTACAAAGGTGCACTCTGGAAGCATGAAATTTACAATGTAAGCTTTTAAAAACTATTGAGCTGAGAACATTGAGAAAATACCGACTGCATTGGAGAAATATCTTGTTCTTCAGTGTATAGAGTACCCTACACCATACACCATGCTTATTTTTAGCCTGTCAATATTTTGCAAAAAAATATTTTGTTTAACATTGATTAAATTTTGAAAGACCCCTTAAATGTACAATACAAAATACCCCTTATCAGTTGACCAGAAACTAATTATATTTTCATTAGCCTAAAGGTCATTCAATGTAGGCCAAAACAATAATTAAAAGGTGACTTGTTGAAGTCTATTATTAACCCTTCCTTTTGACTGCCAGTGTTTGTATTATAGGCCTTACATAATAAATTGTATGTTTGCTGTAACCCGACCTACCCTAAAAAATGTGAACGACAGTTAAATTTTGTTCGTGTTAATTATTGGTGGAGGGATGATTGAAAACCTCCACAGAAATTTACTCTTTAAAAAATTAAATTAAGAATATGACTTTAGTATAAGACAATACCACTGTTCAAAATTGTGTTTAAATGCCAACAAAACAGTTGTTTTGAAAAACAAATTCAATACATAAACTTAAAACATTTTTTCTACAGCCATCTTGAGAGATTGTCCATGCTTGGTTTAAATTGTTCTTTTGTGTAGCAATTGTGAGAGCCTGCTTACAACCAACAGCAATAAACACATCAAATCAGGGATTTTTTTAATCCGATCAAGCTGCCCTTATTTTCTTTCACAAAGCCCTTTTTTAATGCCTAATTAAGATTGTATTGTATTGATCTTTTGTGCACTCATTGGTTGCTAGGTGACTGTAACTATGGCGATACTATGCAACACAACAGATTCAGAAATGGTACACACAGTCACTCGAACAGGATTTTCAAGGTGACAATTAGTGCTGTTAGGCGTTCCTCATGTTTCAGTCACACACTTCAATAGAAAAATATAGGCCTACCCCCCCCCCCCACCCCCCCCCCCCAAAAAAAAATTTTTGGAGATTCCTTCCTGCTGTATGTGTTTGATTTCACGACAGATGTTGAAAATTTAACAACAGCACTTTTTTTTTTTTTTTTTTTTTTTAAAGCAATACACTTGACATTTGAGATGTGCTGCCATATATATGTACTGGAGTTTAACATAATTTGAAGGAGATACATGTACTGTGTGGTGTACATAATGTCATCTACTTCTATTTTTACGTACCTGAAAAGTGTGTAAAAGCCCAGGGGTAGAATTCACAAAGAGTTAAGACTAGTTTTTTCTTGAGTTAGAATTCACAAAGAGTTAAGACTAGTTTTTTCTGAGTTAGGACTAGCCATACGTTTTTAATATCTCCTAGGACTAGTCCTATAAGTTAGGACTAACTCTTTGTGAAATCGGCCCCAGAACCATTATAAAAAATTATAACAGTGACTCTTACTAGAGCACTATTCTGAAGTGTGATCATTGCGCTTTCAACCTAACATATAAAGTACCAATGGGCCATTTAATCCATTCCTCAAACTCAGCTCCGATAGCACATTGCTGCCAACTATGCAATGATGCAGCACATTACAATAAATAATTCACAGTAATCATAGCAGCCCCTCACAGTACCCATTAACTCCTGGGTAATGAGACGCAAATATATAAATGTCTTGCTCAGGGACACAAGTGTCTTGACCAGGATTCAAACCCAGACCTACCAAGTCTCACGCATTAGGCGTGAGACTCATGCATTTGGGCTCTGTCTCACGCTCACACGCACAGCAACACTTTTCACGCGCATTGGGGCCAGACTGGAAAAAAATAATAATTAACGACAATGCATTGCCAAATCATGCTCGTGTGTACAAAAAACGCAATCTACAATGTTTGCACAATCTTCAGATTTCACGCAGTTTATCAGAATCATCAACTTGAGCTGCCGTACAAACAGAGCGCAAATTTGCAGATTGCGCACACTTTTGCTCTCCCAGCAGGTTCAGCTAAAATTCGGCAGAGCGCAAAACTCTTATTGCACACAAGTTTTTCCCGATTCGTTTAGCAAATTCGTTAAATGTGCTCCACTAGCTAAGTCACAACGGGCAGTTTTGGACAGAAATAATCTGACACAATCGTACCTCCACATTAACCATCAACATCTCCTGTGTACCTCATGTGAGTTTTAATTATTCTGAAGAGGTTTTTGATGCATTTTGGAACACTTTTTTGTCCACAATTAAATTTCTTCAATTTTTTTCGAAAGGCTTTCTAAATCTGGCAAATTTTTTTTTTCAAGGGGGGGGGCGTGGTGGTGAGCTTTGAAAAATCTCACGCATAGCTGGCCTCTGGACTTGGCATCTCTGCAAACCCACACCATGCAATGAGTCTGATTTGCACTGAATTGCTTAGCAATTATGACACACAACCCCAGGGTACACTACTACATACACTTGGGGTTTCTTGATCAAAAGTGGTCTTTAAAAGAAGTAAATGTTAAAGCAAAAAGAAACATCTGTTTTATTTTCTAAGTCAAACATTCGCTTGTTTATTTGGATATATTTTTATCAAACTTATATTCAATGCATTTTTTTTATCATTACAAAAAAAGAAATTGGCCTTTAGTGTATTTATAGTTCTGAGCAGACTGTAATTTGGGGTCATTCCTGCAATAATAATAAAATATTCTATCTGTTCTACTTTTATCCTATTTTGTTCCCAAGGTTTCTGTTGATTGCTTGTGCTGTAGAAAACTGACTTGAACACTGTACAAAACACTATAACCAATAGTTATGTCTAAGGCAGTCCCCCCCCCCCCTTTAAAGTTGCATGAAGCAACTCTTTGTGTCAGATAAAAGGTTTTGGGAACAAAACCTCTGTCCTCATGAAAGTTTTGTATTCTTCTTTTTGCAGTACTTCAAAATCCAGGGAGGATGATGACCTCAATTCAATGATTGATGACATCATAGATGGTCCAGAGCCACCGGTAAGTTCCTGCAATCATTAGTCATCTGATTTCAAATAGACCAGCCGCCGATTTCACCAAACTCTTCCTAACTTATGATTCATCTTAGGACGGGTTTAGTTCCGTATCCAAATACGCAGGACGAATTGAACTCATCCTAAGTTAGGACGGGTCACTCGTCCTGACTCGAGTTAGGATTAATCCTAGCGTTTCGTGAAATCGGCTGCTGCCCCCTTTGAGTGCGTAGTGCGCTACACTAAACACACGATTCAGTTCAGTTCAATTCCATGCAATAATGATTGTCCGCATTAAAAATAAAAAATAAATCAGAAATTTGACACCTACTTGTCAAATAAAAATATACATTACAAAAGCCTCACCCGATTGCATCTCTGAAATCCTACTTTAAAGGGAAGGTACACTATTGGTAATTGTCAAAGAGTAGCCGTCATAGTTGGTGTATCTCACCATAAGCATAAAATAACAAGCCTGTGAAAATTTGGGCTCAATTGGTCATCGAAGTTGCGAGAAAATGATGAAAGAAAAAACATCCTTGTTGGACGAATGTGTGTGCTCTCAGATAGGAATAAAAGACTTCTAGCTAGAAGTCTTTTATTATTTTAGTGAGAAATTACCTCTTTCTCAAAAACTACGTTACTTCAGAGGGAGTCGTTTCCCGCAATGTTTTATAATATCAACAGCAGCTCTCCAATGCTCGTTACCAAGTCAGCTTTTAAGTTAATATTTGTTATGAGTAATAACCAAACGTGTACCTTGAGGGTTTTTGTGGGTTTCTCTTTTTATCACAGAGTGCTTTAAACAGACAGGGTAGTCAGAGCAGTGTACATTCAAGAACTCAGAGCACATCTCAGCGGCGATGTCATCCTGTTTATGTCGGGGGTAGTGACACCCCTATGGGGATAGGCTCCGCTGTGTCGCAGAGGTAAGGAGGGGGCAAGACAGGGTACCTAGGGCTCAATGGGGATAGGTTCTCTGTGGGTGCGTTCGATTAGCTTCCCTGGGTTTTCCCCGCGGTGCTCACTTGGGTGAGCCCCTGACAAGAGCTACAGGAACGATCACTCACCGCTCTCATATTGACATCATGCACCTGGGGCCAGCCTCCAAGTGACCCACTCCATAAGCAGGGCACTGGGGGCTGACCCGGGTGAGCCCCTGGAATGACGTCAAAGCTATTCGAATGCACAGGGGGCAGACCAGAGTCTACTCAGGGAAGCTTAAACGAACGCACCCTGTGTCAAAGAGGTAAGGATGGGGGAAGATAGGGTACCAAGTGTAATGTCTTGAGTTCCACAAGAGCTGTTGCTTCATTGCTTGCTTGGTTTATGGTGTCTCACACATGTCTTGCTTAATACACGATATATACAAATCAATGGGCTACTGTTTCAAGTGTACACTCACTGTATGGGGTGGTGGTCTCTACATGCATTATTCATTGGAAAAACCCTATAGAGACCGTATTGCATAACCCCCTTTTTTGCTTTGAAAGTTGCCATCTTGTAGGTCAAACCGTATGTGTGTCCAAACGCGTACATCAAAGAAGCACACAGCACGCAGCATTCCCGGTTTGATTTCTACGGCACATGCACGCACACACCCAGCCACACACGCGCACAGACACCATCTTGTAGGGCAGATATTTGAATGGTGACGTCATATTCAATATCTATATGAAAGTTTTTAAAAGAGCAGTAAGGCCAAAACCGTAGGGCAACAAAATCCATGACCTCTGTGACCTCAGTGTAGGTCCAGGCCTGCATTTATCATAAAGTATTTGCTTTGAGTTCAATTGGAGAAAAAGTTTGCGTACCTGTAGCTGAAATTATCATTAAAGCCATTGGACACTTTCGGTAAACAGTTTTGTCCAAAGGCCCACACTTTGTGAATCACAACTTAAATATATAATAACAAACCTGTGAAAATTTAGTCGTCGGAGTCGGGAGAAAATAACGGGAAAACCCACCCTTCCGCATGTTTCGCCGTGTCATGACATGTGTTTAAAATAAATTTGTAATTCTCGCTATCAAGAATTGATAATTGTTTTAATGTTTCCTTAAAAATGAAAGCATTTCATGGAATAATATGTCAAGAAAAGTCTTTCACCATTACCGTCTGTAAACCCTGTAAGTTATTGTAAATCTGTGAACTTTTTTTTTTTTTTCCTGTTCCGAAAGTGTCCAATGGCTTTAAGGTGAAGTGTAGGACAGAAAGAACCTGACTGAGAAATACTGTTATTTCCTCACAGAATGTGTGATCAACTACGCTGTACATCATGTGACTTCAAGATCGTCTTTTTCGACAACTTTGAGTGGGATTCCAGCTGTGAATACCTGTTTTTCAGGAACAACGTTCCGGACTTCAAGAAATTAAGTGCCAAGTTGAAGAAACGGAAAGGTAAGGTTTAAAAATCTGCATATTTCTTTATCTATAAACATGAAACTGTGCAAGTTTAAATGGTTTTGATACCTTTAGTAGATCAATTTTTTGTCCCATAACATGAATCTCTATTCACTGTAGAAGTTCCAGCTCTAGTCATAAAGTTTTTAAGAAAAATTGATTGCAGGAGAGTTATTGGCCAGGGCCCAATTTCATAAAACTGCTAAGCACAACAATTTGCTTAGCATGAAATTTCTTCATTGATAAAAACAGGGTTACCAACCAAATTTCCATTTGTTGCATATTGCTTGTTACTGGTATTCAGCTGTTGTTTGCTTATCTTGAAAATTACGTGGAAATTTGGTTGGTAACCTTGTTTTCATCAAGGAAGAAATTTCATGCTAAGCAAATTTTTGTGCTTAGCAGCTCTATGAAATTGGGCCCAGATCTCAATATGGCCTGAGTGTAATTCCAGGCCTACATGTACATTATTTCATTATTGTATGATTTGAGGCATTGCATGGTGAGGTATCAATATATATTTGGTTTTGCGTTAACACCATGTGTGTATTTATTTGCCAGGTAGAATTTGTTCTTAGTGAACTGTCTTTCTTTATTCTACTATCGCGGAGTAGAATATCGGATGTTCGGAAGACTTCAGGAAACTTCTCAGTTCTGAAAAGAACTCCTGAAATCTCCCGAACACCGGATAATCTACTCCGCAATAGTAGAATAAAGAAAGACAGTTCTCTAAGAACAAACTCTACCTGGCAAGTAGATACACACATGGTGTTACCGCAAACCAAATATATGTTTCATTGTTGTTATCATCACTATTTCGATAAATGTGTGATGACGTCAATGCAGATGGTCTATTGTTAACCACTATTGATTGTTTTCTCATTTCAGGTTGTAGAGCCTACGCATGCCAATGTATGTGGAGATCAGTCAAGACTTCATTCAAAGTAGATCAGGATACTCAACTGAAATGGGTTTGCGGCAAGCATGCGTTGTGATGTAATTCCCCTCTTTTTATGTAATTCTGAGTTTGGTCTGGAATAACAGGGCCATTGCCTCTGTCACCCTTGGACACAATTTCCTAGCGCTGTTTAGCAGCCGATTTTGTGCTTACTGTGCGATTTTCATAGTGCTGCGTACTTGTAAGCACACAAAAAGGCAGGCTAACCTTCCGGTGCTTACTGCACACAAAAAAATGATGTCACAATGCAAATCCATGGCCACCGTAAAAATTTTGTTTGCTACAGTAAGCACAAAAAATTTGCTAACCATTAAGCAGGAAAACAATGCAACAAAAGAGGGTATTTAAAAAAAAAAAAACTTTTGAGATGATTTGATGTGTGTGCGGCGTTTGCAATGAATTTGCATTGTTGGCTCACTCTTCTGATTAGATTCCTTAAGAACCAAATGTTACATAACTGCTGCAGATTGATTGGAGACTTCTATGGATTTATGTTTAAAGGATTCAGGTACTTTTTCAAAATGTCCATAGATTCACATTAGACTTACAGGGTTTGAAGATAATATAGTGGAAAGCTTCCCTTCAAATATTACTAACAAAGGTTTTGTAGTTTTTGAGAAATTGGTAAAACAAGTCACAAACTAATTTTGGTCTCATGAGACCAAAATTATTTTAGCATGTAAAATCCCCTTAACCAGTTTTGATATTATACCAAAACCATAGGGTAACTGGTTAATATGTGTTTATGTGCTAAAACTGAGACGAATTATTACTTTTACTCATTTCTCAAAAACTAGCACCTCAGTACCTCAGTAAGTAAAATTTCAAGGGAAGCTTTCTACTATCATAATCTTCAAACTGTGTAAGTTTAATGTAAATATGTGGACATTGTGTTTTTTGTTAGGAAAAAGTACGTAATACCCTTTCAGTAACATCTTGGGGACAAGGGATGTTGAAATAGATTATCAGGAAGTTGTACTGATCATTAGTTGTTAAATGATGCACAAAATATAGTCATTGTTAACTTATTTTAATGGGTATGTTAGCGATGGGGGCTGAAGTTTTTCATGTAATCGTTCCCAACCATTTGTAATAATTATAATAAAATGTTGAAATTACTGAAAGATTTGGATAAAGGATTACAAGGAAATTTTTATTATTTAGTTTTCACACACAATATTTTTCCGTATCTGTAGTTTTGGTAAATAAAGGTCTGAAAATGCAGTTCCAATTGAGTGTTCACAAGGCTCTCTCTCTCTTGAGATTGCTCAATCGATATGTTAAAGGCATTGGACACTATTGGTTAATTACTAAAAATAATCATAAACCTTACTTGGTAACGAGTAATGGGGAGAGGTTGATAGTATAAAACATTGTGAGAAACGGCTCCCTCTGAAGTATCGTAGTTTTCTAGAAAGAAGTAATTTTCCACGAATTTGATTTTGAGACCTCAGATTTAGAATTTGAGGTCTCGAAATCAAGCTTCTGTAAGCGTTTTTTTTTTTCCTTTCATTATTATTTTGCAAGTTTGACGACCAATTAAGCTTAAATTTTCACAGGTTTGTTATTTTATGCATATGTTGAGATACACCAACTGTCAAGACTAGACTTTGACAGTTACCAATAGTGTCCAGTGTCTTTAATGGTAGTTTGTTTGACCAGAATTCTCCAAAGGTTAGAGGAGGAAACCTAGTTCCGAATGTAACAAACTTTTTGTGTTTATGTTTGATGACTTGTCTTTTCTCTATTTTTGTAAATAGAATTGTTTCAAGGGCTTTTGGGTCATTGAGCTTAGAATGTGTAATAACTGTATATTTGTACATGTTTGTGGTAACTGAGAAAACTTTAAGTTTATTTTATTACCAGAACATCTTTTGCAATAAATTCCATGTTTTTTTCTAGTAAAGGGTTATGTCGGGTTATGGTTCCCCATGTAAAGTACACAATTGGATTGTTGAAAATGTTGAGGGAAAATTTGTATAACTTGTTTTCTTACAAAAACTAGTTGGTATGACACTGCTCTAGAATTGCAAAGTCGTGGGTTCGAATCCCACCCGAGTAAAATGCCTGTGATTTTTTTACAGGACTCGGGAAATACTGAGTATACAGTGCTACATACATCGGTGTATATGGGTAAACCAAAATAATTTTTTATTGTTTTTCTTAATTGTTTTTCTTACTCTAAGGGTCGCAGCAAACAGCTACGATTATCACAGCTGACGTTTAGCTTTTAGACTAGTGTGTCAAAGTTAGTGGAGAATACATCATTTTGTAAACATAATTTCATGGGGAGGACGTATTCTTACCATAATGTGAAGTTTGCATAATAATAATGTTTTATTTCACCTGTGGAAATTATGAAGACTTGCACAACCCTAGCAGTGTCCATGGTCAATTGAGAAGTTTTAACTTTAAAAGGATGAGATCAAAAGCAATTTTGGAAGTAAACGTGTGATGTATGTCACCTCGTTCGTCCGCGACTACATTATTTATTCAATTTCTTTCAAACTTTTATTTGCAATTTAGAAAAAGGTAATATTTTTTAGCTTAAAGTTTATGTCATTACTGTTTTATTATAATGTCACTGATAGGGTTGTCATACCATTTTCAGCATATTTTATGTGAGTTGTTTAATTTTTGAAACCAAGCTTGGATTTTGGCTCCTGCATATTGGAGTCTCGTAGGAAAGCACTTGTTTTCTAAATAACTGAAACGGCCAAATCTCAAGTCATGGTTGTTAAAAACGGCCACAGTAACACCCCTACCTCAATCATGTTCTAATGACATTTTATTTTGCAACAAAAATTGTACATGGCCTGACGTTTTCCTCTTTCCTTCCAGTGTGTGAATAATTATTATCGCACTTTCACTTCAAGTCAGAGTGTTTAGAGACGGTCAGCTCACAACTCAGTTTGGTACATTTGTTTACTTGTTTTTGTTGCCCTGTAAATATTTACAGAATTATCAGGAGAAGTCAAATCCTTTAGCTTTCAAAATCACTCTTTGGAATTTTTTCTTTGTCTTTCGAGAATAATTTTATTATGGAACCACCAAGACATTTTTGTGATCCAATGCAAAATGATGTATGTGTGTGTTGTACTGTGTTGTAATTTTGTGTACCATTTTGCTAAATGCAGTAGTTTGAATATTTTATTTTTTTAGGAATGAAGGTAAACATTTGAAAGCATTAGAGGACTTTAAAAAAAATGTAAAACATAGTGTCAATGTTACTGATATTTCTTTAAAATTATTGTTTAGCGTAAGTCAAACTAATAAGATGTTGTCACTTTAACGCTTCTGAACGAATTATATCACCAAGAATTGTTACATGGTCCATACTTGTTCTTCTTCATTTCTTCTTCTTCATATAATTGTTTCCTTTCCAATAAATAGATCGTTTAAATTTAAAATTTATAATAGAATCAACCGCTTTTTGTTTTTTGGTTTTTTTTTCAGATTAACGTTTGTTGTCATTTTTTGAAAGCTTTTTTTCTCACCCACCCCCCCCCCCTTTGTTTTTGTTTCTTGGCCTTGAAAGATGCCGACTTGATCAGTAAATTTAGAGATGATTTCAAAAAGCTATAGAAATGTTTTATTGGTAAAAGTTTTCATTCAAGAAATTGCACTTAAAATGACTCGTGCCAATGACTCTCGTTTAGATGCTGAATAAAATATATGAAATGAAGATATAGTTGTTACTTATTCCAATGCTTCGAAATCAGCTATGAAAACCGAGGTGATGACCTTTATTGACCCTCCAAAATCCATCACCTATTACAATAAACGGAGAAACGGTTGAACGATTCAAAAAGCAGTCACAGATGACGGGGTGGTTTGGAGGGGGGGCAGGTATGCTTTCAGAATGCTCACCAACAAACACCATCTCTGGACGAGCTACTTACTACTTGCCAAAAGAAGTTGGATGCGTTAGCCCACCTTGTTGAGCTGTTTATGGCTCCGCTTTTAACATCGGTCTCATCACTGTCGCCATTTCACTGCGACAGTGATGTTAAAAGCGGAGCCATTAAAAACAGCTCAACAAGGTGGGCTAGAAATGCGTATACGTTTTCAGAAGAGAACTCCAAAAACAACCTGACGCCCGATCCCGCCTGAAGAAGGTTTGATCAGGACCTTCAACCAAGCTCGATTCCACTGGCAAAGCACTAATAATTATTATCAAGTATTTGTTTTGTGAAATCATACTTTTCTTCGTAATTAAGATTACAGTTAATCAATCTTAACTCTCTGTGAAATCGAGTCCCCCATGGGGGTAGCGACCTACCAACAGAGACTGGCCTAAATAAAAAGGAGGGGCCCATAAATAAAAATTGCATGGCAATTAGGCATGGAATACCTAGGTGGATCAAATTTTGCGACATTATACGGACTTGTTTAAACCATAGAGGAAGGACAGAGAACATGGATTCCACAATGTTCTTGGAAAAAAAGTGACCGGTGGTGTTGTGTGCCCTTCCTTTGAGCCAGCCCACGAAACAATAATGTCATTGTGACGCGCATCTCAGGCCCTCTATTGTTTAATATTTTTGGGTGTTCGTTGCTAAACAATAAGAAGTTCATATCAATCCGCCCGTGTCGACAATGATGTGATATAAAAAAATATATAATTTTTTTTTCCCGTTTGAAAGGTACATCGCCTCTTTGCTCATAACCTTTTGAATGCAACCATACTTATATCGAAAATGATTTTAAGTTTGCCACACTGTGTCAGCACTAGGGAAATAAAACACGAGACGGGACTTTTTTTCCCAAAACGAACTATTTTGCTCTGCGTAGTGATCCACACACTAAGCACCAACTAATGAATATTCATATATCTTGCATTGTTGATTTTGATTCTGCCTTGTGTAGACGTATGAGATAGAAAATAGTGTAGTTTTTAATGCAAGATTTTAATGATTTTTCGTATCAGACATGTTGTATGGACGAATTTGGATAGCAAATGAGACCTAATTATTATGTAGCCTTCGAGTAATTCGAGAAAGGAAAGCAGTAAGTGTTGTTAATTCTTATATTTGTCCCCGAAAGACCAAACACAACAAAAATGTTTACGGTGGTTACCGCAGTGGGATGCAGTCTGGGACCTAGTGTTCATGGTTAATAAAAGGCGTGCACATTGAGATGTGTTGGTCTGAGGCTTCAGTCTAAATATCTTTGAAGTCAACTCGTCCAACAAAACAAACACACTCGGACTAGACGAGTGCTTATTTTCTTCCTCCATGGCATGGTGTACCGACTTTGTTGTCATATTTATTATAATTCCATATTTTAGGGCCTATAATTTATTCATTATTGTGTATAACTATAAATCTTTGGATAACTTTCCGTATGGCGCCACCACCTTTTCACTCATTTTTACAAAAAGGGATATATCAATCAGGTAAATTAGATACTATATTATTTTATTTCGAATGAAAAAGTGGTGGCGCCATACGGAAACTTTTCCAAATCTTTAATTAATTAAACATTTTAAAAGTAAAACAAATATGTTATGAATGAAGAAAAGCAAAGGATTTGTAATTTTTGTTTGATAAGGTTTATCGTGATTCAGACCGCAATGCCTTGTGGGAAGGAATATGGGGCGGTTTCTAGGCCGTTTCTACAACTCGCGCACGCAACGCCTTTACCTTTGTGGTGGTTCAACAGCGCCCTCTCTTGTTATTTTGCTATTTGCGATAAACCTTGAGCGAGATGAATGGATCGTTCCAACCAAACAACAAACAGTAGGCCTACTTACATTTTTTTATTTATATTATATTATTATAAATTAAATCAAAAGAAACATTTCTTTCTTCATCTCGTTGATTTATCAGATAACTTTCCGTATGGCGCCACCACTTTTTCACTCATTTTTTACAAAAAGGGATATCTAATTGAGGTAAAGATACTATTTTATTTCATATCGAATGAAAAAGTGCTGGCGCCATATGGAAACTTCTCCGATTTATCAAACACAAGGTTATTTGGTGCCCTTCCTTAGTTAAAAAAAGGTGATAAAAAACTTAAAAGAGGCCAGAGGGTGTTACATTAAATTTTACTATTTTGTTAATGTTACTTCCTTACTTTTGTTTGGTTTCTTATTATTCGAAATGTGTTTCTGTTTACTGCAAAAGGTATTAAAGGCAGCGGACACTATTGGTAATTAATTACTCAAAATAATTATTAGCATAAAACCTTACTTGGTGAAGAGTGATGGGGAGAAGTTGATACTATAAAACATTGTGAGAAACGGGTCCCTTTGAAGTGGAGTAGTTTTCGAGGAAGAAGTAATTTTCCACGAATTTGATTTTGAGACCTCAAGTTTAGAATTTGAGGTCTCGAAATCAAGCATCTGAAAGCACACAACTTTGTGTGACAAGGGTGTTTTTTTATTTCATAGTTATCTTGCAACTCCGACGACCAATCGAGCTCAAATTTTCACAGGTATGCTATTTTATGTTGAGATACAGCAAGTGAGAAGACTGGTCTTTGACATTTACCAATAGTGTTCACTGGCTTTAAGGGGAAGGGCTTCTTTTGATGGTCGGATGGGGGGAAAATGATTTATTTTATTCATGGCCTTAAAAAATGCATTAACTTTTTTTTCTTGCCCACACAGATGAAAGCGAAGACTAATTCCAAGTCAGTGACCTACCGGTCCAGTTCCCGTAAGAACGGATGGAGCTGCCCACCGCATCCGTTACAGTTTGTTGCGTGGACCTTTATTGCTTTCTTTGCCGTGATGTATCATGGAATGGCAGTGCCTACGATGCCGTACCATTGGCAACCAGCCTGTCACATGGTATCCTTTGACAGTTCTATTTATAATCTCTAAAGCCCGGTTCATACTTCCACGGATGCTTATGCGATGTGAATTTGACTCGAGTTTGGCGTCACAACCCTCCTTTCGCAGCGCTTAAAAGTGATTTGAGCAAGTGGTTTGCTGCGAAGTATCCGATGCAAAATTGTGACACGTTCGCTTCGCATAGGCATTCGCAGGAAGTATGAACCGGCCTTAAATCATTGATTTTGGGTTTGATAGCAAGCACATCTTGTATTTTATTTGCACATCTTGTATAATTCATAAAGTTTTCTTTATTTTTTCCATAGCGTATAAGGACATGTTTTTATGACTTTTTGTTTTAGTGAGATATAAATAAAAAAAGTTCACTAATAGTCTTAAAGGCACTGTACACGTTTGGTTATTGTCAAAGACCAGTGTTCTCACTTGGTTTATCCCATCATAAACATAAATTAACAAGCCAGTGAAAATTTGGCCTCAATTGGACAAATTTGTGTGCTTTCAGATAAGAATAAAAGACTTCTATAGCTATTAGTCTTTTAATGTTTTAGTGAGAAATTACCTCTTTCTCAAAAACTACGTTACTTCAGAGGGAGCCGTTTCCCACAATCAGTGGCGTAACCAGAGGGGGGGCAGGGGGGGCCGGCGCCCCCCCGCTCAGAACCCTTGCCCCCCCTCTTGCCCCCCCCCCCCCCCCATATGAAATCAGAGATAAGTATATTCTTATACATAGGGCTTATATATAAATCGTTTAAGGCTGCATAAAATGCTGTCGTAAAAAGGAAAACTTTTATTCATACCAGTAGGCCCTATGTGGACTATAACATGAAAAATGCGTGGAAACGCGCGCGCGATCGTATTGGCGGTAAATGTTTGTTGTGGTTTTGCGGTTACATAGAGTGCAGGATGTGACAAAGTTCTGTTAAATACGTGGTGGTGACCAATACTAATAGCTCCGTAAACACAAAGTCAGATCATGGAGGAAGAAATTTCTACCTCCATGGTCAGATGCACTACAGAGAAATTTACAACAGCAAACAATGGCCAGCGAAAAAGGTTGCTTAGACCATTTCTTCTCCTTTGAAGCAAGCGGTGCAATTGAGAGGTAGGCCTATTTTAAATATCCGTTTCATAACTAAAATGTGATTATTAAACACCCACAATTTCGATCCTGTATTTTTTTTTTTTGATGGCTTACACTTGTTACAATAAGGCCGAGTAAAAAAAAGAAACATGTTTAGTGTCTGGGTTTCTCAAAAAAAAAGGAAGGAGGAGGGGCTTTTTATTTTTTATTTCAAGATGGCCGCCATGAATGTCAAATATCAACTGTTTTTTCTGCTGCTGAAATACACAAAACATTAATGAAACAGTTTGGTCAAGGCATTCAGACAAGACATTCAGATTTTTTTTTTTTTGCTGAGATCATTTAAAATAACCCTTTTTCGAAAAAAAAAAAAAAGAGGTGTCCTGTAAAAAGGAAGCGGGCGGGGACGCTAAACATTTCTATTTTTCTATTTTTACTTGGCCTAATATTGTTATGTTTTGGGTATTTACACACCCACAAAGCCTATTTGAGAATGCCGTGTACAACTCTAAGTTGGTACTTGGTGACCACAGTTGGTAATTTAATCCTTTTATACAGTCAAAAAGTTTTATCTTATACAAAATGACAAGTTCTCTAAGATGTTGTTTTCGCAATCTTTTGTTACCTGCTGACTATGTAGACTGTTTTAGAACTGCATTGGTGTGTATCAACTATATATCAGTTAACACATTTAATAATAATCTTGCACTTCTTTGGCCCCCCCAAATTTAATCTTTGCCCCCACTTGCCCCACCAAATGAAAATGTCTAGTTACGCCACTGCCCACAATGTTTTATACCATCAACAACTCTCCACTGCTCGTTACCAAGTCGGTTTTTAAGTTAATATTTGTTTTGAGTAATTACCAAACATGTACCTTCCCTTTAATTGGGGTTATATGTTTCATTTTGTACTTGTGTGAAGTGGTAACTGGTTCTAAAAATCATATGAAGCAGCTTACTCTTGGCCCAGGAGGATTGATGCCTACACACTGGCACAGACTGTATTCAAAGTTTGCTTCACAGTTTTAAACCATTGGACACTTTCGGTAAACAGTATTGTCCAAGGCCCACACTTCCTGTATCACAACTTGTATATAAAATAACAAACCTGTGAAAATTTAGGTTCACTTGGTCATCGGAGTCGGGAGAAAATAACGGGGAAAATGACATGACATGTGTTTAAAATAAATCTGTAATTGATATTGTTTTAATGTTTTCTCAAAAAGTAAAACATTTCATGGAACAATATTTCAAGAGAAGTCTTTCACCATTATCTGCTGTGAACCCTGTAAGTTATTTGTAAATCTGTGAACTTTTAATTGTTGTTCTCTTTTGAAAGTGTCCAATGGCTTTTAAATAAGTTCAAAATGTTAAATGGCCTTGACTTCCAAACTCCAGATTGTCGGTATCATGTTGGCCTTGCACATCATCACCCATTGGATTTGTTTGACCATCAATCCTGCTGATCCGAACACCGTCCGCAAAGCCAAGAAGGTCATGCCGTCGTTTGATAGGACGCAGCATCCCCATGTGATTGAGAATAACCACTGCTATCTGTGCGAGGTGGATGTGTAAGTATTCAGCTTCGCTTGTAAACAAACTATAGACAGTATTGAATATGGTGTCAAATATCTGCCTTACAACAGCGCATCTGTTTGGGTGTTGGTGGCTGTGTGGGTGGCTGTGTGTGGTTGCATGTGCCGTAGAAACCGGGAATGCTGTGGCTTCATTGGTGTACCGTTGTTTGGACGCGCAAAAGGTTTACCCTACAAGATGGCAACTTTCATAGCAAAAAAAAGGATTATTCAATATGGTCTATATCTTTACTGCTTGATCCTTGTAATAATTTGTAAAAAATTTTTTTTACGCTTGGCATTGTTACCGATATCCTTGTTGTCAGCATTTTTTTTCACGAAATCATTGGCGGTTGAATTTTTTAGGATCCCCAAAATCATTATAAATAGTTGGATGTGTATAACCTTTGGCAGGGGACAACGCAATAAACTACAGCTACTTCTCGTTTGCGGAATTTGTAACTGCAAAACAACTACTTCTTTGAGTACTTGTAAATTGTAACGCAAGTCTGTAGCCTTCTCTCGCTCATTGTCATTGCATTTTCCATTGTATATTTTCCATGTATTTACATGTATGTATGTATTGTACTTTTCATTTTGTATTTTTGTTCTTGTAGGCACTCCAATGAATATAATGTGTGCATGTTATATACAGTTTTGTTATTCTTACTTGGGGGGGGGGGGGGGGTTAGGGATACCAATTGCTCCTTCAGTGTTCACTTGTGTGACAATGCAACTTTAATAGGAGCATATTAAAGGAACACATTGCCTTGGATCGGTCAAGTTCGTCTTTGAAAAGCATTTGTAACCGTTTTTTTTATAAAATGCATATTGGGTAGAAAGACGTTGTAAAAGTAGAATACAATGATCCTCACGAACATGCCTGGAAATTGCACGTTTTCCTTTATACTCCCATAAATGGCCGACCGTGTTAGTTCGCACAGTAAAAGGAAAACCACTATTACTTTTAAAACATCTTTCCAACCAATATGCATTTTATAAAAAAGGGTTACAAACTCTTTTTATAGACCAACTCGCCCGATCCCAAGGCAACGTGTTCCTTTAATTAGGAAAACCTTACTATTGTGCGTGCATGGGCTATTGGACTGTCTTTTATCTCACTGACTTTGAGAGAGAAAGAGAGTCATACAATAGTGTTGCTGTGCTGTTAAAAGTGTGCTATATTCATCTTTGTATACTAATCAATTCAAATGAATGCAATATGTTTTATACTTGATTTGTCAAAATGTATAGATTGTTGTGAATGCTTGTAGGCCGCAATTTTGAGGGTCCCTTGCTCCTTCAATCCCCGATAACGGTTAGCAGGGCCCAATTTTAATGGCTCTGCTTACCGCCGAATTCTGCGCTTTACGGTCGCGATTCCCTGCTTACGTGCAAGAGCCGAATTTCTGCGCTAGCCTTGTAAAGCGTAGAATGCCTAGTAACGTAAAGTACGCACGCGCAGAAGCCCAAATTTGCCGCTAACACGTGAAATACGCTTGCCGTAAGCACAGAATTCCCTGCTTCGGTAAGCGCCGATTCTGTGCAGAAATTGGGCCCAGATCACTACAGTAGGCCTACCTAATCAGCGTTGTACACAAGATACACTGTTTATTTTAAGCAGCATGTACCATCAGAGTCATGCTTTCTCCAGACAACCATCAGAGCATACTAATCCAAACGTTGGATTGATAGCCTATGGGTTTTTTTTCAGAAACACCCCAACTCATTTAGAGAATATAATAACATGTTGTTACTGCAAACCTTTAGTATATTGTGCATTTTCTTTGTCTCGTTTCAGAGCTTTAAAATCCAAACATTGCAGCACATGCAATAAGTGTGTTGCTGGTTTTGATCACCATTGTAAGTGGCTCAACAACTGTGTCGGCTCCAGAAACTACAAGTAAGAATTTATACTGTTCTATACCACGATGTGAAAGTGAAATTACTAGTACTAGCTAGGGTCAAATTTCATAGAGCTGCTTTTGTAAGCACAAAAAAGAAGCTTTAGAAGCACAACAAAATAAAGCCTCACCAGATTAAGGTTACCGATTAAGGCCGATTTCACAAAGCAATAGAATTCATCGCAAGACAAATTGTCAGTATTGTATTGTGACATCACACTTTTGTTAGCAACTACGATTGATTTGCAGTTAAGATCAATCTTTCTTAGGGTGAGTGTTGGCTCTGAAAAGAGACCAAACAGGCTCTTTTCAGAGCCAACACTCTCGATAAGAGATTTACACATGGTTGTACCCAGCTGAAATACCATTTTACATGTACCATTTGTGGCTAGTATCATGTTGTTTTTGCTAAAGCAGAAATTTTTTAACAATATAGACGATGTGACCTCTGACGTCATTCGAAAACCAGAACATGATTTGCGTGCATACCGCCGAGCAAAACCTTTGTGTTTTGGCAACCAGCTAGAAAGTACACGCAATCTTACCATGACTATGCGTCTTTTTGCCTGGCGAAAACAAGACGTGTATAGTGTTTTGTCAACAGAGGGCGGTTCGAATGTAAACATAGGTCACATGGTCTATAAGCAGCAGTAACACTTGTATGTTTGTAATCACTGTGTTACAAGACTTTTTTGACCTCATGGCTGAAGTCACTCACACAGGTTGAAAACAATCATGTTTGAATTCTTGCTTCTACTAGTTTGAAAACAAAAATCATTTTTCTGAAAATTGTTTTACTCATTTCTCAAAAACTTCAGCTTTTAACTAATATCATTATCTTAAGGCCCGGTCCCACTGCAGCGATAACGAAAACGATAATGATCACGACTCAAAGAAAACGCATTCTATTGGTCAAATTGCTCCACGCAGAATAGGCACACGCTCATTCAACCAATGTAATGCGTTCTCTTTTTATCGTACTCGTTATCGCTGCAGTGGGACCGGGCCTTTAAGCTGTGTTTAGGTTAATGTAAATCTGTGAAAACATTTGTGTTTTGTGTCAGAATAAAGGACCCAAACCCTTTAATCAATCTGTTTTTATGACCTCCGATGTTTACCGTTCACTGTGCACAAATTGACTATTCTGTGAAACTGTGCACAAATTGACTATTCTGTGAATTTGTGCACAAATTGACTATTCTGTGAATTTGTGCACAAATTGACTATTCTGTGAAAGTGAAACTCCTCCAGTGTTAGTCTTTCAGTGCTCTCACAGACTTTCTATTTCTACTTAGTAGATGGAAATTTGCATTGAGGGTAAAGAATATTCTACTAGTTATTCTAATAAAATTTATATTTTGCATTCACAGATTTTTCGTGATGTGCCTCAGCGCTGCCTTCCTCAGTGGCCTCTTTGTATTCATTGTCTTCCTCTACATGTCCATCGTCTACTGGGCCAATCCGATACTTCTACACCCAGAGCTATTTGGTAAGACTATAACTAAGGGAATCAATGTGTGGTGAAGAGGTTTTCAACTAGTGGTTTAATCCCAACGAGGCCTGGTTCTTGATAATTTTACCGAGACGAAGTAGTTTACACAAAAACATACAATTTCAAGGGTTATTTGTGACCCACTCTGTGAAAATGAGTCAGATGTCGCCCAATGCAATATTAAGTTATGGACAGTTTAATGTGGAAAATGTAAAAAAAAAAAAAAAAGGATCTTTAGTTGCATGGTTAACCTTTGGAACACTTACTTTTAGGCAATAAAGCTATGAATAAAACAATTTTGTGATCATACTTATGTCTAATTTGTATCCTTTTGCACACAATGGTAGTTTAAAATATCATTTTACTTGTAATTCGTTTTTCACAAAAAATGATGTAATAATAATAATAAACAGTTCTTATATAGCGCATAATACAAATGTGCTCTTAGCGCTTCTGTGATTGAAGAGATGGGTTTTAAGTATTGGCTAACTTCAAACGAGAGTAACTCAGCAACGCGATACACCCCAAAGCTTACACACATACCAAATTACTGCTGGTGTGTGTTCTTTCCAGCCATGCATATAACTCAATTCTTGAAATTGCCTACATCTGACTCATTTTCACAGAGCGGGTCACATTTATGGAAACCAATATGACTATTTTATTATTGTTGTTAATCTCATGCATTTGTTTTTGTTATAAACTAAGTTTTTAGAGATGTGTAAACGAAGTTTTTTTCTCTTTCAAGTATAAAAATTTCTTTTATCGCCAGACTATTCTGGGACCTCGCTGCAAAGTTCAACAATGGAACCACAAACTGCAAACGTGTCTGGGATCCTACTCAACTTAGAGCCGGACCCAGACCCTCTGGACGTCTACCGCAACAATCTTAAGATATTCAACCCAGTACCGGGATTAGCCTTTTTCATTGTGGCGGTCGTCATTGCAACTCTCCTCCTTGTTGCCCTCTGCCTTTTGGGACATTTGTTGGGCTTTCATCTCTTTTTAAGTAAGCATAACCCTCGAAGGTGAAATATTCATTTTAAAAAACCTCACATATCTATGCATTGTGTGTTTGGAACTTTTTTTATTACATGTTTTTCAAGCACCTCAGGTTAGTTTAGCGAGAGGAGCTTAATAAATCGAATTATAATTATTATTTGTATCAAGACATCACATATTTACATAACGAGAGAGAATAAGCTTCACAGGTATTTTCCCCTTAAAATTTTGGGTTTTTTTTCCCCCCATTATTTTTTAATCAACAATGAATTTCGATACTTAATATTTTCTTTTGACCAATTTTGAAAGCGTAAATTTGTAGTGTTTTCTGGTTGGGGAAAGTTCTGCCAGCTTTAAATATGTCAGGCCATCCACTTTTTTGTTGCATTTATACCATAGTTCCTTTTGGTTGTTAAGCAGTTTGCAACAGCTCATTATGTTTTCACAGAAACGTTTCAACATTATTTGTTTTTGTTTTCGTTGTTACAGTCTGCAATAAACTTAGTACATATGACTACGTTATGCAAGACAGAACTGCGTTCAACTCCCGGGATGTTGAATCTCAGCAGATCAGACCAAAGAAGAAGGGTTGCTGCCAGGTAAGGCATTAAGATTTAACAAATGCAATCATCACCCAGGGCCCCAACAGAACAAAATTATGCTTAAATCAGAATAAGGTTACCACCAAAAATACAATGCCACGTGTACATTTTTTTACTTGTATCCTGCAAAGGTTGCTTAGCAAATTTGTGCCCTGTTGTGGATACACTTGCAATGTTTGCTGCTTTACTTTGTTTTAGCTTTTAAGTGAAATTTTGCAGATGTTTTCTAAGGAGAGACAGTTTACTATAATTCCTTCTCTTCACCAAGGGGTGTAAATGGGTACCTTCGAGGGTAGAGGTTGATATTGTGAATGAAAAGCCTTTGGAGCGATATAAACTGTTGACCAGGTTGTATACTCCCCAGGGAGCTGAGAAACATTGAAAAGGGATGTTATTGGCCCTATGACCTGGGGTGGATTTCACAAAGAGTTAGGACTAGTCTTATCTGGAGTTAGGACCAGTTACTCGTCCTAACTTAGGACTATCCATGCAACTTGTATACCTCCTAGGACTAGTCCTAACTCTTTGTGAAATCCACCCCAGGGCACTAATGTAAAGTGCATTGATACAGTTATTGTGAAATGCGCTATATAAGAATTGTTATTATGTATGTAGCGTCTCAATTTTGGTTCACTTTTTTTATATATTATTATTTTTATTTTTTATTTTTTATTTTTTTGTGTGCAGTGCAATAATCAAGTAGCCCCTCTTCAGGATGCAAAGGAAGACATAGAACTGACTGATGTCAAAAAGTAAGTCTCTTTTCACGTCTTGGAATTTTGATGATTTTGTTTTGTTTGAAAGTGCTGAATGTTTTTAGATTTTGTTGTTGTGTGGTTGAAAGTTATACTTCTTCAATATGGATGCATGATGGATTAAGTGTTTGTAAAATATTGTTAAGCGGTGCGGTATTCACCAGGAAAATGTTACCAGGCAAACAACCATGTTTATACCGTCTGCGACTGGTGTCCTGCTTAATTTTGCTTAGCAGCAAATTGTTCAGCATGTATTGTCTGCTCTGTGAAACTGGGCAATAGAGCTGCTTAAGCAGAAAATTTTCCTTAACAAAATCTTTGCTAAGCATAAGTAGCCGTCAAAGATCATAGAGACCAGGTACTTTGGCCATTAACCTTAATCTGGTAAGCATGATTTTGTTTCGCTTAGATACTTTTTGTGCTTACGCTTAGGAAGCTCTATGAAACTGGACCCTACTCATCCTGGGGTAAAAAGTTCTTATAATAGTCCTATCAACGCTGCGCACATTTTTTTCATTGACTGTTTGAAAAGCGTGTTTTTTGCAGTGAAATGTTCAAGAAAATAAATGTTCATACTAGGAATTAGAAAATAACCCAAGCTGCATAACTTGAAATGCTAGGAAGAAGACGTTTGTGTTGTTTACTTTGTTGTTTTGTGCACGATTGTACTATGACAGTTTTGTCTCTTTGTTTTAATCCCCTCTCAGGTAAAGTGTCCTGCTTTTTTCAGTTGCTATGCGTATTCATGGTGTTAAGTTTCCATCACATTGTTATCTATGTACCTTCGCTTTCATTTTGCTATTCTCATTGTCACCATTATTCTTTCTGCTGTCCCCTTAACCCTCCTACATGTACTCTTGCTCACATTTTCCAGGGATTTGATCAACCATATGAATGCATTCAACTGCATGGGTTGTGTGTGTGCAACTGCATGGGTTGTGTGTTTTGGCACACTATTGCACAGAAATAGCTGTGTAAAATGTGTATTTTTTAGACCCATGCATTTACCGCTTGATATCGTATTGCTGGCTGGCAAAGTTTCTGTATTTCAAAACCATGACTGATGATATTGAATGGTCAGACAGTAGGAGGGTTGACTGTGTACAGTGTAGATGCACTGACCATATTATATCATAATACAGACTGGCAATTGTTTATCTATCATTCAAAACCACAGTGGAATTGAATAATCCGACAGTAGGAAGGTTGACTGTGTGCTATTGAGCATTCAACCTGATATCAGGTTACAGGCTTGCAAAGTTTGTCCATCCAAACCACAGTGGATGATATTGAATGGTCAGACAGTAGGAGGATTGTCTGTGTACTGTTCAAGCCATGAATTTATACCGCAGGCTGGCATAGTTTATCCGTCAATCAAAACGCATTTTATGAATGGTCACACAGTTGAAGGGTTAAATTTCTACTTCTTTCGCCTTCTTGCATAGTTTCTTTCCAAGCCCATATGTATGGTTTATTTCTCCTTTATCTATCCAACTCATTCTCATCTTATCATCTCATTCTTCTCATCATTCCATTGTTCAAGCCGCAGTGGATGGTATTGAATGGTCACGCAGTAGGAGGGTTAAATTTCTACTGCTTTCACTACATCTTCTCAGTGTTTCAACCTCTTTTCTTTCAATGTCTTTGGTTTTTTCTCTCTGATCTGTCCATCTTATTGAATTCTCTGTCAGTACTTTCTTCTTATCATTCCATCGCTCATCCATCACGCACTGTTACTTGTGTTTGTAGGTGTAGCAAGAATTCATGCCTTAAGCCCTCAACTTGCCCCGTCTTGCCAGGCAAAGACCCCCAATGACTTGGGTCTACATCAATGTTCTCGTCACTAAATACCTACAGCCAACTAGGTATTTATCCTTGCTCTTTTGTTTTGATGTTACGTATTTCTGTAATTGTTTTTAGCTGTTAAATGTTCATGAACCTTAAAGGAACACGTTGCCTTGGATCGGTCGAGTTGGTATTTGAAAGGCGTTTGTAACAGTTTTTTATAAAATGCACATGGGTGGACAGATGTTGTAAAAGTAGAGTACAATGATTCACACAAACATGCCTCGAAATTGCACGGTTTTCCTTTTACCTCGTCGACTAACACGTCGGCCATTTATGGGAGTCAAAATTTTGACTTCCATAAATGGCCGACCGTGTTAGTTCGCACAGTAAAAGGAAAACCACGCAATTTCGAGGCAGAATTGTGTGGATCATTGTATTCTACTTTTACAACATCTTTCCAACCATATGCATTTTATAAAAAAAGGGTTACAGACGCTTTTTATAGACCAACTCGTCCGATCCAAGGCAACGTGTTCCTTTAAAGGGAAGTTACACGTTTGGTTGTTACTCAAAACAAATATTAACTTAAAAACTGACTTGGTAACAAGTATTGAAGAGCTGTTGATAGTATAAAACATTGTGGGAAACAACTCCCTGTGAGGTAACTTAGTTTTTGAGAAAGGGGTAATTTTTCACTAAAATAATGAAAGACTTCTAGCTAGAAGTCTTTTATTCCTATCTGAGAGCACACCAATTCGTCCAACAAGGGTGTTTTTTCTTTCATCATTTTCTTGCAACTTTGATGACCGATTGAGCCAAAATTTTCACAGGTTTGTTATTTTATGCTTATGATGGGATACACCAAGTGAGAAGACTGTTCTTTGACAGTTCCCAAACATGTACCTTCCCTTTAAATCCCTACAATGATATCTTTCTCACGCTTGCAAAATCCAACATGATGCGATGACTCAAGACCCAAACTGTTGGACTATTGTAAAAGCTCTACTGTGTAATCTGGACCATTTCAAATGGTTTTATCAGATGATTTTTTTGTAAAATTCATCTTAAATAAAAATGGTATTTAAAAAAAATAATTGTTATTATAATTCTCATTTTTGTGAATGAACTCTGGATTATTATTGATTTTTATGTAAATTGCGTGAAAATGGTGCAAAGCGTCAATCTTTTATTTATTTTATTTATTTATTATTAATGTCACGTACATGTATATCGCTTACCAGGTATTACTTTTATTTCTATACAAAAGAGGCTATTAAACTACCCTTAGAACTACATTTGTTTTTTGTTTGTGTTCTCCCCTTGTAGAGACGTACAAGCAACCGATCAAGAATCAAATAACAACTCCAACTCTAACCTACAACTCCAACATCAACAAGTCATATCGGAACCTCTCATCAAACCAGTGCGACAGGACAATTGGACCAGCTCGGCTCTCGTTGAAAGCAAACCACAAGTAAGTAACCACAAACAGCCGGGTGGCAAGAACACCATGAAGCGGATGGTTAGCATCATTCAGTAGCATAGTTAGCTTGCCAGCCAGCAGATCCTCATATGCTGTGTCAACAAGCAGCCGCGACTCCCCAAGAATCCTTCCTAAAAGAGTTTTAACACGGGGTTGACTCGGTGGTTTCTCTCCCTGCTTTTCATCTCAGGACCCTGGTTCAAATTCCACCACAGACTAGAGCCTTGCATGTGGATTGGGTTTTTAGTACCTACTTTGGCCCAATTTAATAAAGCTGTTAAGCAGAAATAATTTAAAATGATTTTATTTTGGCTGGTAACCTGTTTCTGTTTCGCAATACTTTTCTGTGCTTAGCAAGTTTTTGTGCTTTCAAGCTTTATGAAAACTGGTTGCATGGGTTTTCCTCAATTTGGGTTTTCCTCCCACATCTAAAACATCTTTCCTATTTATCCTGTTGTTTGCCCGTTGGACTTGTAAATAAAATAAATAAATTACAAATATTTTCCCCTCCCAGGTAAAAAAGAAAAAGAAGACAAAGAAGAAGCGAGGTCGCCAGCGTTCGTTAACGGCCAGAGAGCCAAAGGGTCCAGCCCTAGTGGGTCATCTCCAGTATCCAGCAGTCCAGCTGGCACATAGTATGCCACAGACCTACTTAGAGCAGCATCTAGTACGACGCTACAGTCTGCCCATCGTTGCCCCAAGAGGGGTACAACAGCAGTACCCTGCAGCCGGTATGTGAAGACTTTCTACTTTTCTCACCCATACAAGGTTGCCACGTTCTGCATCCCTTTCCTTCAAAGACACTTGATACTATTGGTAGTTGTCAAAGACCAGTCTTCTCACTTGGTGTATCTTAACATATATGCATAAATTAATAAACCTGTGCAAAATTTGAGCTCAATCGGTCATCGAAGTTGTGATATAATAATGAAAGAAAAACACACCCTTGTCATACGAAGTTGTGTGCGTTTAGATGGTTGATTTCGATACCTCAAGTTCTAAATCTGAGGTCTCAAAATCAAAAGTCACTTCAGAGGGAGCCGCTTCTCACAATGTATGATACTATCAACCTCTCCACATTACTCGTCACCAAGAAAGGTTTTATGCTAATAACTATTTTGAGTAATTACCAATAGTGTCCACTGCCTTTAAGCCCGGTTCATACTTCCTGTGAGTGCCAATGCGAACCAATTTTTGACGTCACAGTCTCCAATGCATTGTGTTGAAGCAGCCCCTAATGACCCTATCTTTTTTAACAATGATATTCTGTAAATAGTGAATTTTTATTATTGACACAATATGTCGCTCTTTTTGCGACCTTTGTGGTATTTATTTGACACTGGTGATCAAGCTTCCTGTGCTCTTAAACACATTTTGTGATGTGCTATTTGTCTTATATAACTATTTTTATCATTTCCAATGTGCTTGAATGTGCTTGACATTACTTTGTGGTTGTTCCTTATACAGCAGGCAGGTTGAACCTTTCTTCAGAGCCTTTTCCAAATCCACACTTTTCCTTCTTCCTCCTACTATTGTATCTTGTACACTGTTATTGTCTTTTATATTATAATCTCATATTATAATAATATTGTTCAATATCTTCTTGCATTTTATAATCTCACATTACTGTATAATCTTGTACATTATAAGCTTGTACAATATTATAATCTTCTTTTATTACAATCTTTTACATTATAATCTTCCTATATTGTAATCTTGTTCATTATAATCTTCTATATTATAATCTTGTATATTTTTATCTTATGTTATAATCTTGTACATTATAAGCGTGTACATTATAATCTTCTTATATTACAATCTTTTACATTATAATCTTCCTATATTATAATCTTGTTTATTGACGTCACTGTGGCCAGCCTCTGCCTGTTTTACAGATATTTCCATGGTGACTGTTCCACCAGTCTATCCAACCTTGTTCCTCCTGTCAGGGTGTTTGAGCGCGAGACCAGGCTTTCTGCTTGTTCTCATCTTTATACTGTGGCTGTGCCGAGATGTAGAACAAAGAGCTACTCCAGTAGCTTTTTCCCTCGTACTGCATCTCTTTGGAACTCCTTGCCTGGTGCATGTTTCCCTTCATCCTATGATCTTCCATCTTTTAAGAGGAATGTCAATTCCTACCTTCAGCTCCGCTGAGTTTCTGCATGTCTATGTTTTCTTCCTTGTAGCCCTTAACCAAGAGTGGCTTTTAGCCTTGTTTTGGGCGACTTGCATTAAAAAAAAAAAAATCTTCTATATTATAATCTTGTATATTTTTATCTTATATTATAATCTTGTACATTATAAACTTGTACATTATAATCTTCTTATATTATAATCTTGTTCATTATAATCTTCTATATTATAATCTTGTTCATTATAATCTTCTATATTATAATCTTGTATATTTTTATCTTATATTATAATCTTGTACATTATAAGCTTGTACATTATAATCTTCTTATATTATAATCTTATTCATTATAATCTTCTATATTATAATCTTGTACAGTAATAAGCTTTTTTTTCTTTTCCTGTTTGTATCTTCTATATTATAATCTTGTATATTTTTATCTTATATTATAATCTTGTACATTATAAGCTTGTACATTATAATCTTCTTATATTATAATCTTATTCATTATAATCTTCTATATTATAATCTTGTACAGTAATAAGCTTTTTTTTCTTTTCCTGTTTGTATTTTTAAGAAGTGGACGGGGTAAACTAATTGAAAATAATGAAAGGCCTAATAGCTTCCTTAAAAGGAAAGCAAATCATTATAACATTTATATGTTGAGCTTTACCCAGCAAGTTATTATTTGTTCTGCATTTATTAGCATTCTAAATAAGAGTCTTAGGTGATAATAAATATAATTTTATTCTTGGTTTTTGCAGAGCCTGTCCAGGACCTCTTCTTCACTCAGCAGTTCCCCTCAATGCAGCAGCAGCAACAGCAGCAGCCCATTCCAACCACCCAGATGAACATGCGGAACCAACAACTTCCTCCTCTGGCGGCTATCTGCATGGACTCGCCCGCCCCGGCTGTGGACTATCACTCCTCCTCCGCAGAGAGTCTGAATGAGATCCCGATTGAGCGGTCGACGAGACGCTCCTTCAGTAACCCCTTGCAGATCGCTCCGCCGTATGGAAGCAACTACCAAGCAGGTCCACTGTATCAACACCCTTTGGACAATTTCAACCACTACAGCCACCCAAACGTGATGAACGGACGGCCTCCGTGGCAAGCTGACCTGGACACCTTAAAAGGAGGAGTTCAAATGATAGATGGAAATACCAAGAGCAGCTCCCATGTGAGAAAGTCCAAGATGAAAGCTTCGCTGAAGAAGGATGCTGGTCTGCTACCTGATGTCGCGAAACCACATGTTGAGACGCGAAAGTGGAAAGATTCTTACCAGGAACCACTGCTTTCAAAATTTGCTCAGGAGGTCGATGGCTATCGGACATCAGGCTCTGAGAGTCGGCGCGGATCAGAGCAGAGACCAGAGAGACAATTGGGTCAGCAGATCTTAACACAACCCTCTGAGGGAAAATTAACTATTGCTGACGTGCATAGAGACTCTGATCAAGAACCTGCGATGAAACAATCCGCGCCGAATTCGAACAGGCATTATGACGCGCCAGAGGTGCGCGAGGATGTGAATTCTGATCTTAAACCCGACAGCAGGATGAGATCACCTAAATTGGAAGCCAGAACTCAAGTCAAAGCAGAGCTACCACCCATTGTGCCAAAACCTGTACCGAGAAAACGAACCCAACAGCACGACTCGGGTCAGACACACAGTAGTCAAACATCTCTTCGGAGTACAGTATCACATCAGCTCATCGTAGCAGGGGACGACAAAAGCATAATGAATGAAGAGCCACAAGGAACTGAGACCCAGGCTCCTGTTCCTCTCCCTAGAACAGCTCCAGAGGTGCCCCCGCTGGATCTGCGCCCTCTGGCGGACACTTACAGTTCGGATGTTGCTACTACGGTGACCCAGAGAGAAGCTCCATCACTAGACGGGTCTCTCTCGGAGAATGACGACGATGATCTGGTGGAGGGGTGCTCCAATGTGAAGGAGCCACAAGAGGGTGATGTGCCGCCACCTGAGATACCTCTGTCTTCTAGACGATGGTTGCTTCGGTATTAGTAACGGCACTTGTATTCGAGCAAATCACGAGAAGGAAATTACAGGAAAAACGATTACTGTAGAACTCTGATAAAGTCTGCAGTAAAATATAATTATAATAATAAAGATTTGTAATGCACACATGTCCACCTTGCTGAGTGTTCCAAGGTGCAAACCATGTAACCTGTGACACCAAAAGTAAAAAGTACAAATACAGAGCCTGGACTTCCTGCAGGCACAATTTGTAAACAGCTCAATTTAAGTACAGAAAAACCTCTCTTTTTTTGGGGGGGGGGATATTGAATTGTCTTTCATAGGGGCACGTCTCAAAACACATCAGCTGTTATTTGTATGAATTTATATGGAATTATAAACAAATTTTGGGGAAGGAAATCACATATTATGACCAGTGTAGAATCTTGCTAGTCAGAAAAGCTCTGGAATGTACAAGGTCACTCCTTTTGTAAGCAAGGGGTTCGTCATCTATTCAATTCAGTTTCATCCTTTATGTAACCATATTTATTTTCATAACTCGGCTGTGATTTATCACATAGTATTTTTTAACCCCACACAAAGCTTTATTTAAGTATTCAGATAACAAAAATGCTGTTGTTACCGAAGTATTACCCCACCTTTCGGAAAAGTATTGTGTTTTCAAATGTTTATTCATAAATACCTCTGACAGTTCCGCTATTCCTATTGGTGGAGAGCGCGTCACTTGGGGGTGTTTAAACGGTTGATAATGACCAGCTGGACTCTGTTTAACTGAGAATGTACTGCACTCCCTTCAAGTCTTTCCTTCTTTGCAATAAAGCAAAGGTTAATGGCCTGATGTTGCCTGTTAGGTGACCTTAATAATGCAAATCCAATGTGCATGCACACACACCACCACTTTCCTATCTTCTTGACCATTAATTATGAAGAAAAAAAAAACACTTTTGATTATGTACATTTACTGCTCACTGAGCACAAGAAATTTTCTCACCAGTAAATAGTTTGATGAAGTACCCCACCCAGAGCATGATATCCTACTTCAAAATATATCAAAATAATATAGCAATATGATGCATACCTTTGTACAAGGTACATGGCAGTCACAGACACTTGACTCTGTGACACACAGTACTATTACTTGTACATGTAATAAACAATAAGTCATTTGCAAGTTATATTTTAGTCTGAGCTAACTTGTGACTAAGCCAACTATTTTACCAGACAATATTCAAGTCTAACGCACAATGGCTTACTGTCATGTGCATGTACATCAAATCTAGTTGAGTGTTGGATAAAGTAAGTTGTGATGGTGCAATGCTAAAAACCTAACATTACATGTATCTACCAAAGAGTAAAAATTGTATTTAAACTAAAAGATAAATAATTTATTATGGTTGCTTGTCGACCTATTTATACCAGGGCCCAAGTTTATACTGCCACTAACATGGAGTTCAGTTCTGTGCTTAAAGGCAGTGGACACTATTAGTAATTACTCAAAATAGTTATTAGCATGGGGAGAGATTGATAGTATAAAGCATTGTGACAAACGGCTCCCTCTGAAGTGACGTGGTTTTTGAGAAAGAAGTAATTTTCCACGAATTTGATTTCGAGACCTCAGATTTAGACTTTGAGGTCTCGAAATCAAGCATCTGAAAGCACACAACTTCGTGTGACAAGGGTGTTTTTTTCTTGCATTATTTTCTCGCAACTTCGACGCCCAATTGAGCTCAAATTTTCACAGGTTAGTTATTTCATGCATATGTTGAGATACACCAAGTGAGAAGACTGGTCTTTGACAATTACCAATAGTGTCCAATGTCTTTAAAATAGCCCTGCCTCACCCAAAGCAGAACGCCCTTCATGAGGCACAGTAAGCGCAGAATGTTGTGGTAACCAGGGACATGAAAGTGGGCCCAGAGTATTATATAAAAAAAGTTTTTTTTTTTTTAACTTGAATACCAGTTTTATTGTAGATGAGTTCAAAAGCAAATTTGATATTTTAATCATGGAAATAATGTAAAGAGATCGTCAAATTTTATGAATGACAATTCTGTTGTTTTATTACTTATTTTTTATTTGTAATCATTGCTTGGTGTACAAGCATGATGAAATAAATGTATCCAATTGTATTGGAAATTTAAATATATCTTGTTTTACTGTTGTATAGTTTTATTTCCATGCAAAACAAAATGATAAAAACCAACCAAGATGGATTTGGTCAAAAGGTTGTTGGTTGGTACCGTACACAGACTTGTGAAAAAGTCGTTAATGGTTTGTCACAGTGTTAGCGCAATAGCTGTCGTAAACACGCTCTCTCGAAAGTCGTTAATGGTTTGTCACGGTTTTAGCGCAATAGCTGTCGTAAACACGCTCTCTCGAAAGCCGTTAATGGTTTGTCACGGTGTTAGCGCAATATCTGTTGTAAACGTGCTCTCTCGAAAGTCGTTAATGGTTTGTCACAGTGTTAGCGCAATAGCTGTCGTAAACACGCTCTCTCGAAAGTCGTTAATGGTTTGTCACGGTGTTAGCGCAATAGCTGTCGTAAACACGCTCTCTCGAAAGTCGTTAATGGTTTGTCACGGTGTTATCGCAATAGCTGTCGTAAATACGCTCTCTCGAGAATGCTGCTCCTGTGTGACCTCTGTACTTATGACTACGGTCGTATTTGGGAGCCAGCAATATTGCAAGAACCACTTCAGCTGTTGTATTGAATGCTCCACGATCACGTACCAATGTAGGATCTATAGCTTTTGCTGCAACTGGGCAAAAATGCTGGAATCGTCTTCCTCAATCTGTTCGTTTAACCAATTCCCCAAGTTCCTTCAAATCCCAAATAAAAACCCACCTCTATCCTAAGTTACTCTAGATTGAATCATTGTTAAAGCCATTATACACTTTCGGTAAACAGTATTGTCCAAGTCCCACACTTCGTGTATCACAGCTTATATATGTAATAACAAACCTGTGAAAATTTAGGCTCAATCGGTCATCGGAGTCGGGAGAAAATAACGGGAAAACCCACTCTTGTTTTTGCACGTTTCGCCGTGTCATGACATGTGTTTAAAATAAATCCGTAATTCTCGCTATCGAGAATTGATATTGTTTTACTGTTTTCTCAAAAAGTAAAGCATTTCATGGAACAATATTTCAAGAGAAGTCTTTCACCATTACCTTCTGTAAACCCTGTAAATTATTTGTAAATCTGTGAACTTTTTTCTTTCTTTTCTGTACCGAAAGTGTCCAATGGCTTTATTAATTGCATTGTTTTGTCTGTAAAACAATGTAGTTTATCTTTTTGTTTGGTTGCTATTGTATTTCGTAAGGCTTTGTATCGCTTTTGTAAAAAGCGCTATATAAGTAAGGTTATTATTATTATTATTAATCCATTGAAACCTTGGGGCACGGCAACCATGGAAGCCACAGCCTCTGAAGCCCTCGTCTTGGCCTTGGTGCCCTTCAAAAGATTGTCCATGGAAGTGCAAAGTGAAAAAGCTTTGTTCTCTTCCACGATCAAATTCCTTGGGGTGATTTCACAAAGAACTAAAACTGATGGGATTTTGGCTCGACTTAAAGGGAAGGTACACTGTTGGTAATATTGTCAAAGACCAGTGTTCTCACTTAATGTATCTCAACATATGCATAAAATAACAAGTATGTGAAAATTTGACCTCAGTTGGTCATCGGAGTTGGGAGACAATGATGAAAGAAAAAACACCCTTGTTGGACGAATTTGTTTGCTTTCAGATAGGAATAAAAGACTTCTAGCTAGAAGTCTTTTATTATTTTAGTGAGAAATCACCTCTTTCTCAAAAACTATGTAACTTCAGAAGGAGCCGATTCCCACAATGTTTCATACTGTCATCAGCTCTCCAATGCTAGTTACCAAGTCAGTTTTTAAGTTGATATTTGTCTTTAGTAATTACCAAATGTGTACTCTTCCCTTTAAAGAATGATTTAATGACAAATTTAATAGAGGTATTTTTCTTTATCGTCTTTTTATTCTGTCACCAAGAAAGCCAAATGCTGAAAACAATAATTTGCAAACTAGGTAACATAATGTATGAATGCAAAGTTATTGTTTAAACTCTTTTATATAATAATATTTACCCTGAACCATTGCACAATGATTTTTAATTATACACAACAAAAATGTATTCGTCTTCGCTTATTTAAACATAAAGAATTTGAACAAATGAAATAATTGCGTCGGGGATAAAGAATATCTTATTTGATTCGGACCCTTGACCGTTATTTAAAGCAGATGCTACGGGTGCGTTCGTTTAGCTTCCCTGGGTCGACCCCGCAGTGCTCACTCGGGTGAGCCCCTGGCAAGAGCTAATCGAACGCTATTCAATTGTACTGGGGTCGACCCAGGGAAGCTAAACGAACGCACCCATAAATAACAAAATATCAACATGTATACATGTACATGTACTGCCATTCGTGAGTTAGATTTTTAGAAATGTCTAACGGATACAGTAACTTGATTGGTGAAAAAGTAACTTGCGCTAAATTTGGATTCACCATTGTACAGACGGTGTTTGTGTGTTAGGGTAAACAGCTTTATGAAATAGAAATTCTGCAAAGGGATGCTTCTCAAATATTTTATGAAATTGGGCCCAGATGTTTAAAGGCAGTGGACACTTGGTAATCATTCAAAATAATTATTAGCTTAAAACCTTACTTGGTGACAAGTAATGGGGAGAGGTTGATGGTATAAAACGTTATGAGAAACGGCTCCCTTTGAAGTGTCATAGTTTTTGAGAGAGAAGTAATTTTCCACGAATTTGATTTCAAGACCTCAGATAGAATTTGAGGTCTCAAAATCAATCATCTAAACGCACACAACTTCCTGTGACAAGGGTGTTATTTTCTTTCATTATTATCTCGCAACTTCAGCGACCAATTTTCACAGGTTTTTTATTTTACGCAATTATGTTGAGATACACCGAGTGAGAAGACTGGTCTTTGACATTTACCAATAGTGTCCACTGTCTTTAAAGCAGTCACTTGTGACCAAGCAAGTCATGGCCGAGCGGTTAAGAGCACTGAATTCTAACTCTGGTGTTTCTGATCAGCAGAGTGTGGGTTCGAATCCCCAGCCGTGACACATCGTGTCCTTAAGCAAGACAGTTTACCATTGCTTCTTCGTTCGGATGGGATGTAAAGCCGTTGGTCCCATGTGTTGTGTAACGCATGTAAAAACACCCAGTGCACTTATCGAAAAAGAGAAGGGGTTCGCCCCGATGTTCCTGGTTGCGGCTGCTTAATGCGCCGTAGCATCTTGTAAACCCTTATAAGTGCTACGTAATTTGGTCTCGGAATTCATCACTGCAATAACCTATCTTTCTGAAGTTTGTATACACTCAGCGCCTTGAGTACCTTTTTTGGTAGATACGTGCGCTATATAAGACTTCGATATTATTATTAATATTATTATTATTCAATTTAACTCACAAATGGCTCATTAAACGGCAAGCAATAATGGTGACCGAATCACATTTCAGGAATAACTATAGCATAATAAATTTGACACAAGGGATCCGGGCCCAAATTTCATGGCTCTGTTGACTGCTGGATGTTGCGCTTGCAACCACCATTTTTAACTGACGGGACAAATGCTGAATTTCTGCACTAGCTATGTAAGCAAAGGAAGCCTATTAAAGATGCTATGTCAGATTTTTGGCCCCAAACATTTGAATGGTATTTCAAAGAGTATCACCCGCTCTAACGAAAACAAGTTGAACTTTTACTTTTAATGGTCAGGAACCATGACAAAAATTTAAAACGTTTCTTATAAAACACATAAGAATTGGTCGCGTGACCCCGACAAAAACTAATTTTGAGCACTTTATTTCACTGCTACTAACAATTGGCAGACTTTTTCGAGCAATGGCTCAAATGAAAGCTTGTAACTTTCTCGACCCCAATCAAAATACCTATTGAATTTTGAATCACAATTTTTTGGTCAAATCGGCAAAAAATCTGACATGGCATCTTTAATGTGGACTTTGAACAGGCACAAGCAAGCAAGAAATTTTCTGCTTCTGTAAGCGCCGATTCTTTTCTTACGGTTTGCATGCAGAGCCATGAGATTGGGCTTTGTCACACTGAAATTTTAAGTACTGTTGACAGGCATACTCCTGCCCACTACCTTTTGAAATATCTCATACAAATAAAATAGTGTTCATGCCAGAAAAGGAAAATGGCAGTGGTCTTAATAATTACAGACTGTGTAGGTATCAACATGCTAATGTACAAAGTCAATCCAGTGCATTATTTATATGCAATCTCTGCTCAGAAAAATCTTTAATTAATTAAGCATTTTGGTTTGTGGTATTACCACCAGGATAATTAATAACTGCTTTGCTGAGGAGGTTTATAAGAACCGTCCTTTTAAAGATGTTAAATTTGCATCTGGGATAAAATTTTGGTTTTTACCCATGATAAAGAATATTCATTTTGGTTTTTACCCATATACATGTACAACGATGTGTCTTGAAAGAACTGTCCTGCTATTAATCTATTGCTGCTGAGAATATTGTAGTCTTGATTGGCAACGCTGTTATTTGTACTAGTCACCAGTAGAGGGCGCAATGTAAACCGACTTGGAAATTGGCTTGGAGGGACTGGGCAAGTCTAAGATCTGTATCTTTTGATTTTGATCATATCTTCTGTTTGTATTCTGTTGTGTTTTTCTAAAGAGCGCTTAGGGACATCTTTTACAACTATGTGTTATGCGCTATATAAGAATGGTTAATTATTATTATTATTTATACATGTTGCGATATCGGAAACTAAAGAGCGTCGCCAAGCAAGATTAAGTAGATTGGGAATCTCGATACAGAATTCAAATAAGAACGTTTTTTTCCCTTTTCTACTTCGTGGAAGTAGGAACAAAACAGCACGACAGGTTCTTATAACAGGCATGTGAGTTACTACCCATGAAAAAAGAGGAAAAGATAAAACCAGGCAAGAAAAAAAAGAGGAAAAGATAATATTCCTATCATTTTGTACACAGAAAGTGTAGAAAAAATATGAAAATCAAAACCAAATAAAGAGGAAATCAATGGAAAGAGGAAGTCTCACATGCATGTTATCAGTTTTAAGTAGTCTCAATCTAGTCCGCGGCAGTAGATAAATAGTACGGTAGGCCAGTTCTTATCTGGCATTTCTAAAGCATTATCCTTAGGTTTTTTGCAAACAAAGGGTGCGTTCGTTTAGCTTCCCTGGGTCGACCCCGGTCTGCACCGGTACGTTTGAGAAGCTTTGACGGGGCTCACCCGGGTCAGCCCCCAGTGCCCTGCTTGTGGAGTGGGTTACTTGGGGGTGACCTGAGGTGCATGCCATCACCACGAGAGGGCGAGTGTGATCGTTCGATTAGCTCTTGTCAGGGGCTCACCCGAGTGAGCACTGCGGGGTCGACCCAGGGAAGCTTATCGAACGCACCCATAATGTACATTGTACTCTAATGCCTCAAAAACATACAACATAAACTGACCAAAGTCATGTAGTAACCTGGGCCCAACTTCATAGAGCTGCTGAGCGCAAAACAAAAAGTTGCTTAGCATGAAATGTTTGTCTTCATAAAAACAGGATTACCAACCAAATTTCCAAGTGATTTTCAGGATAAGCAAACAACCGCTGAATACCTGTAACAAGCAATATGCAACAAATGGAAATTTGGTTGGTAGTCGTGTTTTTAGCAAGGAAGAAGTTTCATGCTAAGCGGATGTTTGTGCTAAGCACCTCTATAAAATTGGGCCCTTGGCTGTACTTGTGTCAACAGAGGAAAGAACGGAATTATGTGAAAATTTGATTTATACAATCCTCTTTTAAACTTGAATTTCTACACATCATGATGACAGTTTTAAATTCATAAAATCATACAAAAATTAAAGGAAAAAATGAATAAAAATGGAATGTTGATCGAAGAAATCTACAAGTGTGGATATCTTGTTGGAGAGTTTTCTCCTTTTTCCCCCATTTTGTTTGTCAGAAAAAGGAAAATCTCAGTTTAAAATTTTGTCGGATTTATGTGCCCAGGGGTGGATTTTACAATGAGTAAGGATCAGTCTTATCTCGAGTTAGGACGAGTTACTCGCCGACACAGGACACTATTGGTAATTGTCAAAGACCAGTCTTCTCACTTGGTGTATCTCAACTTAGGAATAAAATAACAAACCTGTGAACATTTGAGCTCATTGGACGTCGAAGTTGCAAGATAAAAATGCAAGAAAAAACACCCTTGTCACACGAAATCAAAATCAAGTTCGTGGAAAATTACTCCTTTCTCAAAAAATTCAGAGGGAGCCATTTCTCACAATGTTTTATACTATCTGCATTACTCGTTTTCGTGGAAAATTACTTCTTTCTCAAAAACTTCAGAGGGAGCCATTTCTCACAATGATTTATACTATCTCCATTACTCGTCACAAAGTAAGGTTTGTATGCTAATAATTATTTTGAGTAATTACCAATAGTGTCCACTGCCTTTAAGCTTTTAATAACTCCTACTGGACTAGTCCTATCCATCCCAGGTCTAGGTTGTACATAAATAGTTATGAAAATGAAAATTGTG
This sequence comes from Asterias amurensis, assembly GCF_032118995.1. Lineage (NCBI taxonomy): Eukaryota > Metazoa > Echinodermata > Asteroidea > Forcipulatida > Asteriidae > Asterias > Asterias amurensis. Next base: position 15,712,190 of record NC_092650.1, read on the forward strand.
TCTACCATTTTCAAAACACAAAGTTTCTCTGGGCACCAAAAGCGTTTTAACGCTCCAGCAGGACCAAAGTGAAATTTTGTATCACCAGTATTCCCCGGCTGTGTTGAGTATAGCTAACGCAACTGCACCTATGCCAGCCGATAGTGCCCATACCGTTACTTTTAGAACAATACTACCTCGGCTTTGATGCTCCGGACTTGATGACGTCGCAGCTCCGTTCAGTCGGGACGTCATCTTTTGAAGAACCTTGTCCGGTCTCTGATACAGTGTCTCCAACTCAAAGTCATTGTGTTTAGACATACTCGTACTGTGAAAGAAACAACAACATGGGGTGTCATGGCCGAGTTGTTAAGAGCATCAAATTCAAGTTCTGGTGGTTAAGTCATCACGAGGTGGGTTCGCTTCCCGGTCATGACATTTGGTGTCATTAAGTAAGACACTTTCCTGTAAATGCATCTCTTCATCAAGTGGTAAATGGGTACCTGTGAGGGCAGATTGATTGATTTAGCTTAGTGTGCTACATACTTGGCAGCACAGGCTGTTTACTCCCCAGGGAGCTGAGAGGGTTTGAGGAATGTAATAGAAGGCCCTGTGAAGGCCCTGTGACCAGGAGTTAAAAATGTATGAGAGCCATAAGCGCCATCTGTGTTTTAGCTGGGCCAATAAATTATTAATGTAATGTTTTACTCAGATGTTTGATTGATTAATTTTAAGTAACTGTTCTCCTCCCTATAAGAGTGTATAGTACTTCTCCCTCTCCGTTTTTCTGTGTAAGATTTAGCCCATTTTAAATAGTAATGTAATGTTTTACTCCAAATTTGTAACTATGTAACTGTTCATGTAGTTCTGCTGCTGGCAGCGAATTGAATAGATTTTTAATAAACCATTGAATGAAATGAAATGCATTTGCTGTTAATGCTTAGCAAGATTTTAAAGGCTAAGCAATAATTAGAAGCTCTATAACGATTGTGATTTACCTTAGTTTGTACTGTAGTCTAGCCTCCCTGGCCATCTCCTTGGGTGGGTATTGCACAAATAGATCCCCCGCCTGGCTCACTAGATGTTCCATGGGTAGATCACCGGGGATTTTCGACAAGAGACTGTGGACATAGGCCATATCACACTCGCAGGCTAGTACCTCTTCCTGGCGATGAAGTACTATCTGTTGAATAAGAATGGAAAGAAGGTATCTATAATATAAATAAAAAATATAATAATAAGACTTGTAATGCGCACACATCCACCCTGCTGGTTGTCCTAAGACAAGAGACTGTGGACATAGGCCATATCACACTAACAAGATAGTACCTCTTCCTGGCGGTGAAGTACTATCTATCGAATAAAAATGGAAAGGATCAGAGACTGGGACTACAGGAATTTGTGCTCGAAATCTCCTTTACTCAGAGTTATTTTGGAGTTTCTGACTCTCAAATTTCATTAGTTTGTTGTACAAACAATGAGTATGAGAGATTGATAATCTGACAGCAGTGTTTATAAAAAGTATTTGTCATAATATTGTAGGCAAGTCTGAAATTCAAGCATACCATGGCCGGACGGCCATGGTTTTCACGGTTTTAGAAATTCCTTTAATTTCCACCTGTAACATCATATTATTGTTCCATTACTTTGCATGAATGGCAAGATGGACATGTGTTTAACAATATCGTGCCATTCCTGCAAAATAATGGAGTGCTGGCACAATATAATAGACCTTTATCAAATTGAAACCATCTTGATTTCCCCCATTGATATCAATGCTACCAAACCGAAGCTTGAAGAACAAAATAGTATGGTTCCAGTTTTCATCATGGTTATTGGCATTTATTATTGTTATCCGATACAAGGAACATGAACAAGATGGGAGGCAGCATGAAAAAGTTCTATGACATCGAAGGTGGAGGTTAAGTGGCATGATGCCCTCCGTGCACGAGCCATTTGTGGGTGTACAAATGACATGAACCAAGGGGCATTAAAATTTAAATAGTTTCTCCAAAAGAAAACAAGAAAGCCCAGGTTATTTTATTAGAGTATTTGTTGTCTTTACGTTGTTTATATTAGCCAGAGTTTCGTTTTGACAACGATGTTAAAGGCAGTGGACACTATTGGTAATTCCTCAAAATAATTATTAGCATAAAACCAGACTTGGTAACGAGTAATGGGGAGAGGTTGATGGTATAAAACATTGAGAGAAACGGCTCCCTCTGAAGTGGCGTAAAAGTAGTTTTCGAGAAAGAAGTAATTTTCCACGAATTTGATTTCGAGACCTCAGATTTAGAAATTGAGGTCTTGAAATCAAGCATCTGTGACAAGGGTGTTTTTTCTCAAATTTTCACAGGTTGGTTATTTTATGTATATGTTGAGATACACATAGAAGTGAGAAGGCTGGTCTTTGACAATTACCAATCGTATCAACTGTTTTTAATAAAAGAGAAACAAACATTTTTGAGGCTCTGAAACGTTCCTAACAGTGGTTCCATGCAGAAGCTCGGTAAAGATTTGTTCAATACCAAGGTGAAGTGGATAAACACTTACTGCAGCAGCTAGATAGACTGGCATTAATGGATGACAGGCTAGGAAGAAATCATACAGCCTGACGACACTGCGGAAATCATTCAGGACATGCCCATACCAAGTGATCAGCCAGGCTAGCGCAAATACTGTGCCGACCTCTGACCTACAAATAAAGTCAAAGAATTTGGTATTAGAATGGAACTTCATAGTGGTTCAGCTATCTTTATGACAATAATAATTACTACTCTTTGCGTTATCGTTTAATCTTTCTCAGCTCCCTTGGGAGTATACAACACTGAGGTGACGTGGCGCTCCAAAGGCTTTTTCAAACACAATATAAACCTCTACACTCGCATGTACCCATTTATACCTCTGGGTGAAAAAAGCCATTACAGTAAACACATCTTGCTCAATGACACAATATTTCACATGACTGGGGTTCGAACCCGCACCCCAATGACTTAACCTCCCGGTCCATTTTCATGGTTCTGTATGCGCAGAGGTCTGTGCTTATGACACAATATGACTGGGATTCGAAACAGCATCCCAATGACTTAACCTCCCGGTCCTATTGCATGGTTCTGCTTAGCGTAGAGGTCTGTGCTTATAACCCGTAGATCAATCTGCTTAAACCATAAAAACCATGACATGCAACAACATCATTGAGTAAAAATTAAATTTGTCTTTGAACGTTGCACCGGGCACCACAGCAAAAGCACAGGGCACCATGGCAATTGCTGTGGGCGATGTGGGTTAATTCGAGGTTTGCCTTTACGGAGGCGATCATCACTTACGCTTGCATGAAATCATGGAGTTCTGGGTTGGCTTTTTTGATGATTGGCAAGAGGTAGTTTAACATGTGCCTCGTCCTGTCCATGTTGGCATCCATGAAATCCCTGGCCACAAAATTAAAAAAAATACAACACATATAAATAATTTTTTTAAAATGAGTGAAGGATTTTATAAGTGCAAAAAATTTGGGTGACTCGATCGACTGAAAAAAAAACACCTCACTCACAAGTGTCCAAATTGAAAAGTCCAAATTGAAAAGTTTTATGTTTTGAAAAGACTTTAGTGAAGCACGCCCTGGCAAAGTTTGCAACCATTGATACATCATTATGTTTAATAGACAAATAATTGGAGGGACAGCCAGGCCTGTATGCTTCATTTTTTAAAAGGGCAAGGGCACCAAGGCAATGACCAGGGGGCATCGCCTCCTTTGCCTCCATGAAGTATTAGACCTGTCGTCGATTTCACCAAACTCTTCCTAACTTAGGATTAATCTTAAGGACTTAGGACGAGTTCAGTTCCGTATCCAAAGACGTTAGGACGCATTGAACCCATTCTAAGTTAGGACGGGTTACTCGTCCTAACTCGAGATAGGATTAATCCTAGCGTTTCGTAAAATCGGCTGCAGGACAGTGCCCCCCCCCCTTCTCAAGACTTTTAGGTGAAGGGGAACAAAAACAAACCATGACCGATAAGTGCATGCCTGTAGAATTACCTTAAATGATGAGTTGATAATTTATCTACCAGAGCAAATGAAGCTTCTTTACCGACCACCAGGAGAAAGGTCACGCATATATCGTGGTAACCCTACACAGGCAAAACAAAGCGAGATCTCAGTTTTAAGTCCATTTCATACTCTGATTAATAAGAATAACATAAAATTTATAAGGCGCACAGTGTCTGGAATGGTACTATTCAAAGGCGCCGGAAGCTAGCAAGCTCACAAATTGAACAGATGAGTCTTGAGGTTGTGTTTGAATGTAGACAGATCAGGTGTGTCCAGAGACGCAGTGCGCAGCTGGAAAAGGCACGGTCTCCTTAACTTGCCAGACGAGTTTTGGGAACCAAAGAGTATGTGTGAGGATTAGTTAGTGGTGGATTAATTACTAGCGGAGCAATTGCATTTAACTTTCCAAAAAGACAAACAAAGCTTCCTGTGTTTGGATTAATAAACAACTTAAAAATTAATTACAAATGGATTTGTAGATAAGCTACCACTGACTTTATGACCATAGTCTTCGAAACCACCGGATTAATCACCACAATATTGTGGATTAACTAACTGTTGATTTAACTACCCATGTGTAAACTAGCGATGGATTATTACCTGATAATAATGTAGCTGATCATTCTTAATAAGTACCCTGACAATGACGTCAACAAGTTGACCTTGTAATTTTTCGCGTTGATCATCGCGCATACCTGGTAAGAGGAAAACAAGAAAACACAGTCAGATCTTTAATAGTAAAAACAATAATGGATTCTTTGGGTGGCACGGTTGGCTTGTGCGTAAAGCGCTCGCCTCTCACCAAGGCAACACCAAGGTGACCCCGGTTCGATTCCCGGTCGGGGCCACATGTGAGTTGAGTTCTGCGTTGGTTCTCTGCTGTGCCACGAGGGTTTTCCAGACTATTCGGTTTTCCTCCCTCAAGAAAAAATCAAACACTTTCGATCTTGGCTGTGCTCCGAGGTCATAATGGGTTGATGTTGCTGGAAGCTGAATGCGCCCTTGCATGCCTGCTTCTCGAACACGTTGTAGCCGCGTCCTTCGCAATTCAGCTCTCAGCTGCGAGTAAGGACGATTAGCCCCCCAAATTATTATTATTATTATATAGCGCGCAAAACCGTTGCTCAGTGCGTTTAAAGGAACACGTTGCCTTGGATCGGCTGAGTTGGTCTTTGAAAAGCGTTTGAAACCGTTTTTAATAAAATGCATATGGGTAGAAAGATGTTTTAAAAGTGAATACAATGATCCACACAAACATGCCTCGAAATTGCGTGGTTTTCCTTTTACCTCGTCGACTAACACGTCGGCCATTTATGGGAGTCAAATTTTTGACTCCCATAAATGGCCGACCGTGTTAGTTTGCACAGTAAAAGGAAAACCACGCAATTTCGAAGCAAACTTGTGTGGATCATTGTATTCTACTTTTAAAACATCTTTCCAACCATATGCATTCTATAAAAAACGGTTACTAAACGCTTTTTATAGACCAACTCGTCCGATCATAGGCAACGTGTTCCTTTAATGCGCTATAACACCTGCAAGGTATGTAGGGCTAAGTTTGAATTATGTAATTTACTCCTTTTACATGGCACCATGTAATGGTTTACAAGGTGCTGTGGTGAAAGGCTGCCAATCAAACCAGGAACACCGGGGTGAACCCCTTCTCTTTTACTATAAGTGCACTGGGTTGTTTTACACGCGTTACACAACACACACTCGGGACCAACAGCTTTACGTCCAAGGGTCAATACCGGGACACAAACCCACACTCTGCTGATCAGATACAGCAGAGCTTGAGTTCGCGCTCTTAACCGCTCTTAAAGACTATTGGATGGTTAGACAGTAAGAGTTCACATTACCTTTTGGAAACCGTTTCAGTGATCTGTTCACATCCAACACAACTTGATGATAGTCTCTGTGCGCTTCTAAATTTACTCCTGCAAATGAACAAATCGCAAAAAAGAAAACCATTGACTCAAACCATTCATTTCATCACAATATTTGTACAAGTTATCCTGATTCACTTTTTTTTCTTTCCAACTTTAGCCTTTTTCACACTGTTTCTTTTACCCGCGTGGAATACAGCCCTGTGGAGGCCCGGGGTCCCAGGACTTTTCTTACCCCATTGTTACCCCAGTGCACTTTCACACTGTGTCCACATGGTTCCGGTTGCATGTTTTTCAAGAATACCCAGGGTTTTACCACTTACCCCTACTCCAAGGCAGGGGTGGCTATTCTGCCGGGGCAGATAGGGAGAAGACCAGGGTGGATTTCACTAGTCTTATCTCGAGTTAGGATGAGTTACTAGTCCTAAGTAGTCCTAAGTTAGGACTAGTCCTAACTCTTTGTTAAATCGACCCAAGGGGTAAAATGATCACAGTATGAAAAGGCCGACCGTTTAAATTGAGTAGAGAAATGCGAAAAGAGCTTTTGACATTTTCTGTAGTTTGGAAGTAAAAGTATAAAAGTAATTTGTACCTTTTTTGTAAGGTACATCAAACAGGTTGACATTGAGGAGTTTAGGCCAGGCTTTCCTTCGGACATCATCTGTCAGTAGACCTCCTTTACTGATGGCTAGTTTGCGTAGTGCTGCGACATCCACTGGATCAGCAGTTAAAGCCTTGTGAATTGTGGCTAGCTTGACTTTCCGCTCAGATTCTGTCCCTGAAGGATAAATAATTGAAACTTTTAAAGGCTACTTTAAAAAAAAAAGTTTGTTGAGCCCACGCGTGGTTTGCCATTTTGAGAGTCAATCTGCGTGTAAAAACAGGCCTCGAAATCCATGGCACCCTGTGCTTTTGCCTTGGTGCCCTCTCTACAAGGATCCAAATACAAATTTACTTTGGTTCTTATTATATAGAGTGCCCCACTTTAGTTCAAGGCCTGTTAAAGTGTGGCGCCTGTGTAACTTTCACAGTGCTACAGTGCCTAAAATGCGTACCACACAGTAACAAAGAGGAAAATCTTAAACAAAATTTTCATTTGAAACACAAGATTGGTCAATTATCAGTTCTTTACTCGGTGATTCAGAGAGGATTACGTACCTTGCGGCGGGCAGTGCAGTGCCTGTACTGAGTTCAGGGTTCCCTTGGAAGGGGAAGGTGACGGTGAAGGGGTACCCTTCCTACTGCGGTCTTGACTCCCACCTCGATGAGGCTTTCTCCTTAGACTCATAGCGCCGGTTATTGAGCATCAGACTAATCATTTGAGAAACCGTCTATAGGTCATTGGTGAGGAGGCAGGCCTGAAAAATAAAACTGTCCCAAGTTAAAATGGAAAACATAGTTTGCACACTTTATTTTGGGAGGCAAGTGAATAAACGGCACCCACTCTACACCCACTACTCTTTTTAATTTATTAGGCAGTGGAATAACCAGACGGCGTAGCCATCCTCATTTATTTACTGTACAAATCAGGATCAAACTTCAACCTCAGGAAGTTCTGGTTTAGCCAGAGAGTGGTAAATTACTAGAATATTCTCCAACTTTCAAGGGACATGTGGACAAGTTCCTAAAGAATGTTGGGGGGGGGGCTCTACAAGCTCATCTTAGCTGTCTGCCATAGCCCCACTTATGTGGCCAAGGCTAGCTGAATCCTTTCAGCTAGCCTTGGCCACACAAATGGGGCTACTGTCTGCCCCAGTAACCAGAACCACCGTCTCCTCCCCTGTTGTGTGATGGCATTGGTAGATTCAAGCAAGTCAAGCAAGTAAGTCAGTTACATAGTAAATAGATTAACATAGATTTGTACCAAAAATCAATCATTTTATAAATGTTTGAGCATAACCAACGACAGGAAACTTTGTTCTCAGCATGATTAAGACTGATGAAAATACAGACCGTGAGTTAACTGAATAGCTTCTGTCACCGGTGCAGCTTGCACAATTTTGCGGTAAACAGGAATAAAAGTTTGGGACCGAAAACATATGCGGGTCGATTACGTATGAGTGACGCTACGATAGTACTTACTAATTACTTAGCACTGCGCTAGTTATCATAGAGTTGGTCAGTTTGGTGGTCATTATCTTATCTGCTTATCTTACCTGAAAAGAGTTGTACCATTACTACTTATGTTTTATCAAAAAGGAACGAAATCCTTCTTCCCATGATGCATGATGCACTATTTGCGGTATACATGTGTATAATTGGCTCCAGTTTACTTCTGAAAATGTTGGTTGGACTTTTCATTTAGAATTAGAGTGTGTAATTGAAATTACAATTGGCCTATTGCATAACAATTTATAATCATTGGTTTCGTATCTTGGTATTCGCAGCTAAATTCTGAGTAGGTATAACATAATAACTTCAAGATATAAACATGTGAAGTAATACAAAAATATAAGTAAACATGGATGGAAAATCATAAAATGTAGACGAGTTAAAAATATTTTTTTGTAAATAAAAGAAACATTTATTTTTACAATTTTTACCAATCGTTTGGCGCTTACTCTCTGTATATTGCAATAACTTTGTTGGGAAAATGTCCGGGAGTCCGTACGTACTTTTGAAATGAAGCTGTACCCTTGTGAAAAGGATGAAACTTTACCGTATTGATTGTTGTTTAGCTTACCGACCGGCGAATGATTGATTAATATGTACTGTCACCGATCGTTCGGTGGATGAAAGAGTCGAGTGTAAATGTAACACAGCGCCCTCCATTGTCGATTTGAAGTAAAGGTTTGAGGCTCAACCTCGTCCTCATGGTTTACTTGAGTTCAAACATGTTTACAATAATTATTGTTACGTCGTCACTGCTCGACACACCCCCTGTGGACGAGGTTGGTGAGAGCCCTTGTAGGCCAAATCCATAGAGCTATATAATCATAGAATTTTGCTAACACCTTGCTAAGCAAAACAAGTAGGTTACCAGTCACAAATTGTACAGGTGACATGGTACTTCGGCAATTGATAATACCCATAAAAACTAAATAAAAAGGAGGCCTAACTTTTATACAGGGCTAGACCTGGTAACTGGGGCGCTGTACTCCCCGCCCCCCCCCCCCCCCCTCGCATGAATATGCATTCATCACAATACAATAATCAAGGTCACATAACTGTTATTGTTCTCATCTATGCTGGCAAAGTTATTTTAAAACTAAATCAATATATAGTTTTATTGTGTACAATGGTAACAATATGCTTATATGAAAAAATGGAAATATGAACAACTGCTGGTGTCCAACAACAAATGTATTTAAAGGCCATAGAATATTGTTTTGAATGCTTTTCAAACTCTTGCTGATTTTATAAAACCACACAATTATTTGAGTTTTACTTTTAGATTTCAATTCACAAATTTGTATATTTATATATTGAAAATAACCTGTTAATTTTTAGTTGTTTCCTAAGACCAAGAGCAAGACACCCCGGCACAAATTTTAGTTTGCAGCCCCCCCCCCCCAAAAAAAAAAAAAAAAATTTAAGAAATTGACCCAGGTAACAATTAACTTTAAGCTGAAATACATATTTGAAAAGGGACAAAAAATATCTCAAAGAAGAAAACAGTCAAAATAACAATTCACAGAAGGTTAAAGAACTGGATACAGCATTTATTCAAATCTTATATAAATCAAAAACAAAATAAAACGAGAGAAAAACTAACAAAACTTTACCCAATATGTATATTTACCAAGAAAAAATTAAAGCATTCTTAAACATTGTTTTAAGTAAAGGTAGTACAAATAAACAATACTTTAGCCTTACCAACAAATCCCCACTTCAAAACAATATCAGTTAAACTGCAGGACTATGTTTATATTTTCATGAAGAAATAATCATTTGTGTATTGCTGAGGAAAACACTGTGTGCATGCTAAAATTTTGTTTTTCACAATTGCAATTCAGAATTTTACTGAACCAACTATCAAGAAGAAATGACAGCCTACTCGTATATGGCTGTCAGCACGTGCCTCTTGCTCTGATTACCACATAGCAGTATTTATTTTCTAGGATTGTTGCTATGGACCGCTTCGTCAGCAGAAAACATCAGATTACAGGCATTATTAAATTGGGCCCAGATACTAAAACCCCAAAACTACTAAAATATATAAGATTTCAAATAAATAAAATGCGGAACCCCAAAAAGAAAATAATTCTGATGGAGTAAATTGATTAATATTAACCCCAAAACAATCAGACCAAAACCCAAAGTAATAAAAACTCCTCAAAATTACAAAAAGAGAAGGAACAAACTTGAAACCGTTCAATTAGTTGAACATCCAAATGTAAGCATGTAAAATCAGATCCGATATATTATTTTGTGAATGGGACGGGGAAAAAACATTTATGCCAAAACATTGTATCTTGCACAAAAATGATCCAAGCGAAAACACTGTATCTCGGTGAACTTGGGTGTACTTCGGGCTACTGTATAGGATATCAATCATGTTTTGACAATTTCAAACTCGAATGTAACGCAAGTGCTATTCTAGGAGATCAAATGTTTTTGTACCGACACAATGGTTTGTACTAAAATGAAACAATCTAACTTTGGATTTCATTTGGTTTTTTTTAAGAGCAAGCATACATAGAGTGTTACATTTGAGAGTCACGACTATGAGTAGAATGTCTAATTATTGTTGGGAATTTCTTAAGGACGATCATTGTTCATATTTACAAGCAGAATTGAAGTAAGCTGTACAATTATCGACTGTGAACCAGCGTCGATCATTCTGTGAATCAGTCCGTGGAACTTTGGATCGTTATCAGTAGATATTCCTTTTCTGTAATAAAAAAATAATAAAAAACATCAATATAAAACCTCAATCCAAAAAGTTCTAAGAAAATGGTTTTTACAATTTACAAAAAAAATATCTCATTGATATAACGTGCTGACATGGGTAGGCCCCTACATGTTGAATGTCATAGATAGAATGTCATTGAACAACCAGCCGTCTACATACAGGTACCAAAGACTCCAAGCAAGCATTGGGTGCATGAGTTTCTTCTTTTTGTGCAGCTGCCACTGGTACCACAGACTGCCACAAAGTGCCATACCTTCCAGCCTAGCAATGGGTGCATGGATTTCTTCAGTTTGTACAGGTGGTAATTATGTAGAAACTTAGTAGATTGTGTACTGTGGACTTGGTCTCCACAGTCTCCTGTGGTTTTCTTTTGGAAAGAGCCAGTTGGCCAGGAGAGATAATAGCAAGGTCAAATACAAAACTTCTCGTCTTCATTGCGTAACCAGTACATGTATATTTCTGGACATTGTGAACTTCAATACAGGGCATTGATTGGGCTATAAGGCTTCCATGGAACATTATATTTATATGTAAAATGCTTACCGGGCGCAACTATGACTTCATGCTTCCGTGTCCGAATGCGCAGAAAGGTCAGGTCATTCTGAGGGTCAATGTCGCGGACCACGCTACGAGCCTTGGCCGTCAGCTGGTGTATCAGCCCAGCGTATTGCACTGTGGTGGAATTATCCAGCGTGGTCCTCACCGGTATACCTGTAAAAAAAAGAATAGGTCTGGAATGTCATCTCTGAGTCTGAGAGGCCAATGCTGTTTTTGTTTTGCAAAGGGCACTTTTTCCATTTTCCATCTACAGTACAATAAACTTTTGAAAGGGCTCCTAGGCGAAGAAAAGGGCAACCAAGGCAATGGCCTAGGTGTATTGTCTGTGCAAGTCTTGCGCATTTCAAACACATGTGAAGGGAGCAAACCCAGGCACTTTAACGACTCCAAATGTTTAAATATGCTTGAGACTTTCAGTTTTTATTCTAGTCTTGCATCAAATAACTTGTATCTTTGGCAAGAGACCCTAAAAAATCCTCCCACCTCTATGTTTAGCAATTTCTTCATTCAACTGAGTGGTACATTCTGTAGCAACTACCACTTGTCTTCCATGGGTAGACAAGGGCAGCCCTTGAAATAAACCACAGCACCCATTGCAATTGCTGTGGTGCCCTGTGCTTTTGCTGTAGTTCTGTGCAAGATTCCTCTACAAATTTACATTATTCGTTCATTGTTTTTCAGAAGTTTCAGAAGAAAAAAGAACAATAAATTTCTTTTAAAATAAAACCTGGTGCTGCTTTCTTGAAACAATGTTTTCAGCAGAATCATCAAACATTTCTTTAATGCATTGTTTGGGTATATCATAACAAAGGGACATTTTAGCTAATCTTGTTGCCCAGTGATGAGGACTTCAGAGGGTCATTTCACAAAGCAATAATATTCATTGCAAGACAAATTTTCAGTATCACCATATAGTGATTTATATAGTGACAGCACAGTTTACTTAGCAACTATTGATTTGCAGTTACGATCAATCTTAGATTTTTGTGAAATCGGCCCCAGGTGAACTAAAATTAATATATCAACATGAAATTACTGATCTGAGATAACCATTGGTGTTATGTTTACCTTCCATATTTACAACAATGATTCCAATCACTCCCTTGTGGGACGAGATCCTCTTCAGACATTCTTCAACTTCATTCTGTAAACAAAGATTATCCAATAAAAAAAATAATAATAAGAGTAAAAAGCCAAACAAAAGACAACTTCCTTAACTTTTAATTGGTTAAACTAAAGAGTGTAAAATAAACTTTATGTTAAACTTTACATCCATGTGTCTGTCAATCATGTGTTGTCATGGTTGTGCGTAATGGGCAATCCTTTTCTCAAATTAAAATACACACGCCAAGCAATGCGCTTGTGAATAACGAATGATATTGTTTTATGAATTTCATTTGGGTAAATTAAGCCCTAAAACGTTTATTAAAGTTTAATTTTCACTCATTTTTATTTAACTTTAATTTATATTAATTATTATAATAAAATCAAAATTATTTTAGTTAGGGCCTGATTAATCTTAAATTAACAAGAAAAGATCTCTTGACATTTGTTATTTTGGTTGTTTGGGGGCTCATTCATCATACAAATGAATTTTATTTAATTTTAGTTGAATTTTCACAACATTTCTCATCGTTGCTATTTGCCAAGTTTGCAAGGAATGTAATAGTGAATTCCAAACAGAATACCAATAGCATGGAGTAGACTACCCGTTCCGTTAAAACATAACATGGATCATTGCACCGTCATATAAAATTTCGGTAATTCAAAAAATGTCAACAGTGCACAACACATGATCCCCATCCCACATGAGAACGACAAGACGAATGGAAAGCGAAATGGCTGATGATAAAATGTGAAAATAAATGGTACATTATAACCCCGTATTTAACAGTAGTTATCATATTCTTAAGCGTCAGACACTCATACCGAGTGTTAGGAGTGTATTTATTATTATTTGAAACAACTTACCATGTTTAATGGATGATAATTACGGACAATTTAAAGGATAAAATACGTGTGAATTAATCGGCCTCTGACGGATGGTGATTCTTCTTTGTTAGACTGGACCCAGTTTGAAGAACTACCTGACTCGTATTGAAAAATGCACACAATGTAAGTCTAGAGACCAGACCATGGTTGCTACGGTGTTTTTGTTTGCGAAGTTTGTTTGGTGTTTTGTTTTTTTGAGGAGATGAAGTTTGAAGGGACGGGCCTTCTTTTTCAGAACCTTTGCATCTTCCCTAAAACTAGCAATTATGTATTTTTAATTAGTTCATATTAGTTTTTGGCCACAAATTGGTTCACAAAATGCCTGCTTGTAAGATATAGTCGGTTTATTTCATTGAGCCACTCTTCTCGTTTGGGTGGCTGGTCATCTCTCGCCACTAGCAAGTTCGCAACCAACAAAGTCGCCCCCTGCAAAGTCGCCCCCTAATAACCGGCTCGCCCCGGGTCACAAAGTCGCCCACTGACAATGTCGCCCCCGAACAATGTCGACAATGTCGCCCCCGAACAATGTCGCCCCGAGCAAGGTCGCCCCCTGACAATATCGCCCACATCCCAGCCAATGTCGCCCCCTAGCAAAGTCGCCCACAGAAAATAATTACGGCTACATACTTATGGTAAACAAATAAATTAAAACATTTTCAGAAAAATTCCGTATGTATACCTGTACAGACAACCAGACAACAACTTTGTTAACACGGCATCGAAATGTCTAGTTTGGAACGTTTGAAACCCTAATAATTAGCTTTCCACCTATTAAAAACAGGTAGTCTTACAGTTGTCAGCCGTCACTGTTTGTTGTGGATTAATTATTTATTCCTCCCTGAATCAGTGAATATTTCTCACCATGGAGGAAGAAAATCCTCCATGATCTTATTGACTCAAATGTTACATCTGTTATGCTAATAAATACCTCATACAGTTTCGCTATTCATATTGGTGGAGAGCGCGTCACGTGGGTGTGTATAAACCTTTGTTTATGACCGGTAAAAAGTGTTCATGGGAGTGACACGCGATCTTGCACCTGTTCTTTTAAGACAGTTTCGAGCGAGAGCAACGGCTGAAACAGTTGTGCCACATCACGCGATACGCGCGACGCGCACAGCATTCCCTTATAAGGAGTTGTTAACCAGAGGGCGGCGGAGGGCTTTACCATTTCATAGCTGGAGGGGTGTTGTGTTGAAAGAAATCATTTAACAATTTTAATGTTTGCATTTATTTTACTTTTTGACCAAAAGGTGATGATGTTTTTGACCGAAAAGGTATTTATGAATGGGAATCAAAGTGTGATGAATCGGTTTTCAACTAGTGGTTTAAACCCGCCGAGGCCTGGTTCTTTCAATTTACCGTGACTTCGTATCGGTAAAATTTTCAAGAACCAGCTATAGCCTCGTTGGGATTAAACCACTTTGAAAACCTCTTCACACACATTGATGATTCCCTTATTTAGCCTATTATATTTGTAAAAGAAAGGTCCAACGTTTATTAAAGGAACACGTTGCCTTGGATCGGTCGAGTTGGTCTTTGAAAAGCGTTTGTAACCGTTTTTTATAAAATGCATATGGGTAGAAAGATGTTGTAAAAGTAGAATACAATGATCCACACAAACATGCCTCGAAATTGCGTGGTTTTCCTTTTACCTCGTCGACTAACACGTCGGCCATTTATGGGGGTCAAAATTTTGACTCCCATAAATGGCCGACCATGTTAGTTCGCACAGTAGAAGGAAAACCAGGCAATTTCGAGGCAAACTTGTGTGGATCATTGTATTCTACTTTTAAAACATCTTTCCAACCATATGCATTTTATAAAAAACGGTTACAAACGCTTTTGTTTTGACCAACTCGTCCGATCCAAGGCAACGTGTTCCTTTAATATTTGTTTAGGTTATTCGCCGCCCGCCGCTCAGCTGCTTTGTGGGCCTCTTTATACGGGGCGTAGTTTTTTTGTTTTGTTTTAAGAAATTAACGGTTTTCTTCTCCAGGATTTACCACGCTTTGGTACTAGAATAAGATTAATATAAGTTATAACAACTCAAATTAACACACTGAGCATGGACTGGTCCTTGCTCTATGAATTCACGACATAGCTGAAGAAGATTTATTAATTTTTACCGAACATACGAGGTGATTATCGGAAATTGTGGTTTATTTTGGGAAACCACAGACTGCAATGAAAAAGTTGAAATCTTTTTCAGAACTTGAAAAATAATATCCAAGGAACGTGAACAAACCTGAAACCACTGGTTAAAAGACTACTAAACATTTTTACGTCAACAGGTGACACCCCGCCCCACACACCACACGGCACTGCTAGCTAGGATTTAGCAGTGCGCATGCGCGAGTTGAGCAGCGCCATTCTTACAACTAAGAGGATGTGACTCGGTGACGTAGTTCTTAATTTCACCAAGAAAAGGTAAATCTTTTTTTTTCTTTTAAATTCTTCCTGTCGAAATGCATTTCCGTAAAACCGCTGGTAATTCGTGCATGGTAGTCTTTGGTTATATAGCACTTAAAATACATGTACAAAATCCGCTCAATTTCCTTATGACTCCGAGCCCCAAAACACACTGTCATGAATGCGTGTTCGTTCTGTTTACTGTGTGCCACTCACTGCGGCGGTGCCACAGTAGTTTACTTTACAGGACCTGCCTTACCGCATGGTATTCAGTAAAAGAGCCAAGTCAAAGAGTAAGTGGGAGCTAAGTAATACGATGCTCAAAATTAAAATCCCATATTCCTAATCTATTTAAATCATAAACAATGATTAATATTATTGATTCTCATGTTCCTGCTTTGTCTTCAAGACCAGACTGAACGGTGACACCTTCAGTTAAAAATCCATCCCCCCACACAAAATTCTTAAATGCTTTGACTTGCACAGTATGCGTATCTTTTAAATGCTTTGACTTGCACAGTATGCATATCTTTTGCCTTGAGTTTATGTCTGCACCTGCTAGTTTGCACCTCAACCAATGTGCGTGTATACTCCAGAGGAGGTTTCTGCATGATGATGATCTGAATAAATAATTAGTACCGCTTCTTCCTTGGCCCTATGTCTATCTACTCCATGCCAGGAGGTGAAATCGTTGTTTTAATAGAAACATCGTTTTTATGCGGATATCCTTTCCCCCATTTGTGTCACTTACCGTAGCGGGCACATTGGCCTGAAGAGCACATTCAGTCGAATGTGCCGTTAGTCTTGGTGTATCTCTAGTCTTGGTGTATCTCAAAAACATCGTCTGCTCAATGGTTGTATATATCTGCCATCTCATATCTGCGTTTATTGAGTCTCGTCTATAAATCTCTCATTAGGTTTTCCATACACGAATTGGGTTTTTCCATTTTTTTTTTTACGTGCATGTCGTTCACGCTCAGAATGGTTAAGTCCAACTCTGTCACGGCTCAGCACGTCATCAATTATTCGGGTTGGGATTATTCCATTCATAGAGGGCGTTCTGAGTGGTGATCGGTGATCTCTGTGGCGCGGAGCCAATAGAGGGGGTTTCGTGATAGTTGAGTATTGCACCACTACAATGCACATTATCGATTCGATCAGCATGCCTAGTCTGTTTAAAAAAAATTACTAGTCTTACAGTTGGACATCGTGCGTACCATACAGTTGTCAAAGTGTCTGACGGGTCAAGTTGATATGACCCGTGGAATCGTCAAGTACGAATTGTTTGAACTCCACTTCTTACTCGTGACCATGTGCACCGTTAAACTTCATAATAACATCTGTTATTGTGGTTGATATATAGGGCCTACTGGCTCTCAGATCTCTTTTTCATTACAGAAAATGATATGAATCACATCTAGCCTTTTTAATGGAAGTTTTTATACTTTATTTGCAGATGTGGTTGAAGATGCATTCAAGATGTTTCAAGACTCAAGGTCGGATCTGCACATCAAGCTTGCAAGAAGAAGATTGGAATCAGGTCAGTGCAGATCGCATCCAGAAATGGATCCAATTGTATCAATAAAACATTAATTCTGTAAATCTATACTCTTTAGTAAACAATCACAGTGCTAACTGTTGCTTAAGTAAATTCCATTAATGATTGATGTAAAATTACAAATTCCTATGTTATGACAATCAGGGTTAAAATTTTGTAAATGGTTCGGCAGAACTCATGCAGCATCAACTTGTAAGTCCACTCAAGATGAATGGCCTATTTTTATTGTTTATGTATATCCACATTATGTTTTTCGAATGGACCATGCAATACTACATATAAAATAGTATCAAAAAATCATTGAGGTCTTTAGAAGTCCACACTTATTATTGATATATCCAAATCATTTAATTTACTACATACAATGGCTTTTGTGGAAATTGATTTAGTCAGAGAATAGACTCTGAATTGTAGAATCATTTAACTACAAAAGTACTTGCCTTCAGCTCGTACATTCCATAAACAATTAGCCATTGATACACTTTCATATGTGCTGCTCAGAACTATAAGGTCGCTAGATTTTTTGTATTTTTAATGATCTCCAGATCATTAGGTGAAAAACGCATACAAATTTGAAAAAAGTAGATAAAAATCAACAAATTAAAATTTTACTTTGAAATGATAGTTTCTATTTGCCAAACAATTTGAAGAACACTATTGATCAATAAACCCCATTTACTAGAAGCTCAACAATACTGGCTTAAATTGATGATGTGGTTCTGTTTGAGGCCAAGTTGTGGGTGGAGAATCTTGGTGAGATGTTGGCCTTGTTGTAGGTTGTTGAAACCCTGGGCGCTACAATGGGGCAGAGGGGAACATTGGGATTGTGAATCTTGGGTTGACCGAAGAAACAAGGGCAGGTTGATGCAGAGGTCTTTTGATGGTAGTACCTGGGTGAGCTGATGGCCTTAGACTGATGGAGAGATCGGAGCTTGTTGCTGATCTTGCGTTTAATGGCCAAGATGTGTTTTTTTTGGTAGGCGTCTGTAAGTGTCAGTCGACAGAATTTAGTCACCTTGTGGTCATACTTAGTGGTAGATATGTCCACAGTGGTGTGTCGGCTGGCATGAAGTGGATGGATTGGTCTTTAGGTAGGGCTTAGATGGCAGCATTCTACTGCTTGCTTTTGAATGGTCTTGGTAGGTTGGTGTTCTTGAGGATTAGCAGGATCTGGATATGGACCTGAGTTAGGTTTAGGGTAGAGTTATGGTTGAGTTAACGTTAGGGTTTGTGGTCGAGTCCACATCTGACCTCAAGGAGACTGCGATTCTGTCGACCAACACTTACATACATTTACCAAGAAACTCCATTCTGACCATCAAACACAAGATCAGCAACAAGCTCCAGTCTCTCCATCAGTCTTGTCTCAAGCCATCAGCACACCCAGGCCATCTCAAGACTTCTGCATCCCTTGCCCTTGTTTCTTCGGTCAACCCAAGATTCACAATCCCGATATTCCCCTCCATCCCATCGTGGCGCCCAGGGTTTCAACAATCTACAACAAGGCCAGACATCTCACAAAGATTCTCCACCCACTACTTGGCCTCAAACAGTACCACATCACCAATTTAAGCTAGTTCGTCAACATCATAAATGACATTCACCTTGGTCAAACCAACATTCTTGAGAGTTTTGACAAAGTCTCTCTTTTCACCAACATATCTAAGAAAGAAACATGTCTCATCGTCAAATAATGCCTACAAGTTAATCCCTCCATGACAGACCCCACAAGCCTCACTGTTCAACAAGTCATCTATTTTCTCATTACCTGCATATTTTCATCAAGCTTCTGATTGAGGGACTAGTTCTATGATTTACATGTTTCTAGTAGGCTTCATTATGGTCTTCCTTGCACACACTTAAATACCTCAATGATTTCTGATACTATTTTATGTGTAGTAATTGCATTGTTTATTCTAAAAACATGATATGAGTTATTTGTAACATATACAAATAGGGAATTCACCTTGAATGGACTTTTCACAGGACTCGGGAAAGTACTGAGTAAACAGTGTTAACACACATTGGTGTAAGGGTTAAACCAAAATTATCAATCTTTATCCTGGATGCAAATTTAACATCTTTTAAAATAGGAATGGTAGTTTTACATGGATCATTACTAAATTTTACCAAAGCAACAGCTGTCACTGCAGTGCTCAGAACTATAATACAGTCTTAACAGTAATGCAATTTGTATGGGTCTCATAAAAATGCGTTGCATATTGTTTAGCTCCTGGTAATTGTATATGAAATAAATTAAATAAATTTTATTTCTCAATAATAAGTGTAGATTCCGAAGATTACCCAATACCCATGTATGCACATTTTCAGTAATTTTACGAACGGCCACAAATCCCTGGCAGCCAAAAATGTATTTTTGGAGAAACCATTTTAAAGTTTAAAAGTTAATTTTGAAATTACTGGCTGGTACATGGAGACTATTCACGGTTTAATTTTTTGAAATTTTACACTGACAGCTACTTGGTCCTGTTACCGTAAACGTTAAAATTCAACAGTAACTTTTATCATCTTGTTGTTGATTTGTTGAGGAACATTACATAATTGGTATGAACAAAACTTGTCGAAGATCACAGATTTACATCAAACTTACTAGGTCTGTTGATGATTGACACTGACTGTAGAAAACATCCCTTTAAATGTGTCTGAAATGTCATATTTTATGAGAAGTTTATAAAACTAATTTCCCGTTTTGAGTTCGTTGCACAGTGAGCGAAAATGTGTTATAAATTTTCACTATTTTCTCATGACCCAGGTGGCTGTTCGGTTTTTAGCCTATACAGGTTTGTTTATGTACATTGTAAATGGTGGATTTTGTAAAGTGCTTACACTGCCAGGAGTACCAGCAACTGTTTTGTTAGCAAAAACCAATAATGTAATGTTGCTCAATGCTTTAAACATATCTTTTACATATTGTATTTTGTGTAATAGTGTGATGAATTGGTTATGAGGCTAATTATTAAGTTGTTTGCTTGTGAGACAGCCATGTATGGGACCATGGTTCCTTTGTAATTTTCCTGAAATATAAAGAGAATTTTATCAAAGGGTGTATAGAGGCACTGGACAATATTGGTAATTACTCAAAATAATTTTTAGCATAGAAAGACCTACTTGGTAACCAGCAATAGAGAGCTGTTGATAGTATGAAACTTTATGAGAAACGGCTTCCCCTGAAGTAACATATAACGTTTGTTTAGAAAGAGGTGATTTCTCATTCAAACAAGAAAATACTTCAGCTTATATGCATCTGAAAGCACACACGTTTATGCAACAAGGGTGTTTCGATGACCAATTGAGTCCAAATTTTCACAGGTTTGTTTTTTGATGTATGCGTTAGGATACACCAAGTGAGAATACTGGTCTTTGTCGGTTACCAAACATGTCAAGTACCTTTAAATGCTTTATACAGTGTGTATGATTCTTTGAGTTTATTTTATAAACTATATTTTTATAATTTTGAGTAGGAGTCTACATGTACTTTATAAAACAGTATTCACATCTCTGGCAAAAATGATAGCATTCTTTATAGTTCAATGTCTGATCATCTTGCAATAATTGCAGTACTATGAAGGGAATATTTAACATTTATTCATTTAGCACATTCTGTTTCAACTTTGATCTTGCATTGCGTCTCTATTGCTGTTCGCTATTTTAATTTCAATTTAAGTTTCACATTGTTTAAATTTTATTTTATCTATCATAATAGTGTGATTGCAGAAAACAAATCACATACGTTTTATGAAGTGTGCCTACTCCTGTTTGAGTCTGGGGGACTTGTGTGACTAGGGTCGACACTATTGATTGCTTAGACGAGTCAGGACAATCGCTATTCAACTACTAGGTTAATCATGCTGCCTCCAACATCACTGACATCAGTGACACAATCTATCAATCCTTTCAGCAGGAATTTTAGTATATTGCGCCTGCAGCAAGACAAATGCTACATTGCATCTCGGGAATTAAAAATTACTCGCAACTACATGTAGTACAAATTCGCAACTGTTTGTGGTGCGACTAGTGAAGTAGTAAATGTCACTAGTTGCCCAGGCTTACCACTGTTGTTAATACCTATGTTAATATGTTGTCTTTTTTACAGTTTAATTTCTACATTATATTACCATTTAAAATCTTTTATTAAAGGCACTGGACACTACTGGTAATTACTCAAAGTAATTGTTGGCATAAAAACCTACTTGGTAAACTTACTTGAAAATGAAGTAAATTGTGCCCGAGTCTTGTTTACCACTTTTGTGCTCTCCCTCTCTTTCAGAGATAGGTAGTCTTTTGTGCAGGAGAAATCATCATCTTAATTGTCAGCACAAACACAATATTTGTACCCAATGGAGATACTGGTGGTGGTAGACAGAGAAATACTTTAGGCCTGCAGCCTTTTTCAGTTGAAGCCCAATTGATCAAATGAGCTAATATTTTCACAGAATTGTTACTTTGTGCATGTTGGGATACACCAAGTGAGCTACTGGTCTTTGACAAATACCAAACGTATTCAGTGCCTTTAAGTAAAAACGGGGGGAAAATAGAGAAACCTAAAACAACATGTCATTTCTCTCAGTGGCCCTTAAACCACCAATCACATGAAATGCCTTCTACAAATTGTATTTCTTATGAGTTGGAACCGATATCACACAACACAAAAATGTCTGTTTGAAAATTTGTTTTCCATTGGTACTTGAGCGGTCACTCAAATCATAGTAATTTAATTTGTTGTCATGATTGGTAATAAATTTTAAAAAAATTATGCAAGTCGCCAGACACCTGAGGCCTGATGCCACTTCAAGGTGTGAGCTACAATTTTCTTTTTCAGAGGCCGTTGCCACCTACTCCTAGGGCTGAAACAGGGTTAACCCCTTTTAACCTCTATACGGATGTAGGCTTAGGTATTATCAGTCTGAAACCTGCCTGGTAGGGCAGAAAGCACTACGTCCCCAATTTTACGTAGCAATAAAGACATTTGTAAAGTGCATAATAATGCAAAAAGCCTCTCTAAGTGCATAGCTGGAACAATAAAGTGTATGTCTGATTCTTCTACTTGTATATAAGATATCAATCTGCTTCCAAAGAAGAAGTATAAATAATAAAAAGTGTACATTATTCCCATTTTTGCTTGTGATTTATGTATCTAGTAACTTTAAATGAATGTGTCATACAATGTAGTTACAATTCAGCTGTAATGTTGTGAAAACGTAACCTCTAATCTATTGATCTATATATCTATCTTTCTTTCTTTCTTTGAACCTGTTGATCAATGGAGCCGAACAGCCAGCCACAGCGCTTTTCTCGAAATAGATAATAGTTTAAAACTGACATTGGCTCTAACGACCGCGCTTAACTGGAAGTAAAGGTCAAATGGGGTCACACTCTGTGTAGCTTTTGTTTAAAAGTATGCAAAGCCCATGCAATGATTTATAGATTGTACAAATCCGTTGTGTGGTTTATGTGTTATGTTTTTTAAAATTATATTTAACTTTTATTTAATACATTGCAGTACATAATGTAGGATTTAAGTTGACCAAGACATGGGGACAAAAAATCACCCAAAATATTCAACATGGTGTTGGAAGAGGTTTTCAAGAACACTTTACTGGATGAGAAGGAAGGGGTACATTATCGATGGAGAAATGTTATTAGATCTATGCTTTGCTGATGATGTGGCTCTATCACCCCTTCTGCTAATGAGTTAGAAGTGCAAATAAATGAAGTAAACAGCAAAAATAAAGACAATTATTTGAAGATGCACAAGGAAAACTTCATGACCAACTTCAATACAGAGGGTCAATGAATATAAATACTGTACCAAACAGTAAAACTGAACGACATCACAAAAGATGAAGCATCAACCAGGATTAAGACAGGATGGAGCTCCTGTGGACGACACAGATGACCATTTTGTGATAGGAACATACCTATGTATGGTGTTGAGGAGAAAA
This sequence comes from Asterias amurensis, assembly GCF_032118995.1. Classification (NCBI taxonomy): domain Eukaryota; kingdom Metazoa; phylum Echinodermata; class Asteroidea; order Forcipulatida; family Asteriidae; genus Asterias; species Asterias amurensis. Next base: position 15,735,441 of record NC_092650.1, read on the forward strand.
ATAATAGGATCAGTGTGGGCTATCGACAATAACTTATGGAGCAGAAACAGAGACAGACAACAACAAAACTTATAGAACATAAACTCTGCACACCAACAAAAGCAATGGAGAGACGAGTGCTACATTTCTTAATACAAAGACAGGATTAAATGCACGGAAACAAGAGAGAACAGAGGAAAATATGAAAAAGCCTATATGGAGATAGGATGGACACTTTACCCTTAGAACTGACAATATATGGACAACAAGAATCATGGATTGGCAACCAGGGAAAGAGGTACAAGTAGACAGAGAAGAAGATCACCACGGAGAGATGACATCATGCAGGAGCAACATGAACCAGAACTGCAAGTAATAAAAATGAATGGCATTTACATGAGGAGGGACATACCCTACACTGGATGCATACACAGCCTAAGTGATGATCTTTAAAAGTACATAAATGTGACATCACTTACGATGTAACTGAATAATTGTCATCTCTGAATATCTAACTAAATGTGAAATTTCTGTGGGAGCTGCTGCTCGCTGGATGTTTCCGGTATGGAATCGATAAAGTGGAACTGAAACTGAACGACTGTTTTCGGGTACCCATAACTAACTGCTACGGGCTTACAGTGGACCAAATTGTTCTGGATTGTGGACTCCAAGAGTGGATAATGGAGTGAAGACCTGTGTGGATAATGCTAATTGCGTGCGTGCTTCCAGTGTACAGTATGGGCGCGGATCTGCATTTCTGGTGACTTAAACATCATGGAAGATGATGGTATTGTTCTCCTTTAGTTCCATGGTCAATTTGATGAGTGCATGCTGGTTGTTCAGGTGTTGGAGGAACTGATGATCAAGTGTTGTCTTGACAAAACTGACACGAATGTTGAACTTGTGTTGGTGATATGGTGCTGTGAGGCAAATTGGGTGGAGGATCTTGGTGAGATGTCTGGCCATGTTGTAGGTTGGTGAACCCCTGGACACCACTGTCGTGGAGGGGAGCATCAAGATTGTGTATCTTGGGTTGTCTGAGGAAACGAGGGCAGGGGATTCAGAGAGCTCTAGAATGCAAATTAAAATTACGCTAAACTGGTGCGCTAATGGCTTGAAACAAATGGAGCTGCTATGTGATCTTGCATTCAATATCAGGAATGGGGTTTCTTGTAGGTGTCTATCTCCTAACACAACTCCAACACTCATCCTTACCCTAACCCTAGTTCTACCCGGGAGTTCTATCACCCTAACCCTTAATGTAACCCTAACCCCTCACTCATGACCACACTTACCGACACACACGACTAGGCCTACAACCGACCCTTACAGACACCAACCTTCACTTAGACACCAACTGACACTTACAGATACCTACCAAAGAAACCCCATTCAAGATATTAAATGAAAGATCACATACCAGTTCCGGTCTCAAGCCTAAGTGTTTGATGCAGCGCTATGTGGCAGCTTTTGCTATTGCTCTACTGCAAATGTCTCTGTCTTCTCTGTTTTCGTACTGCATTGGTTGTCTGCATATGTGCATGTCGTTTTCAAGGTGTTTGAAGTTTGATACGCCTGGAGAGTTGTGCCATCCCTCATATGGACAGGCGGGTCATTGATGTTGCTTTGTAATCGATCACCGTTTCTTCAACAAAAGATACAGATGCTGATTGCTGATGCCAAGATCAGGAGAGCATACTATAATCTGACAAATTCTGCAGTGCCAATCTCAAGGACATACTGTATACTACTCCTGCAAATTCTCCAGTGCCAATCCAAAGGACACTGTGCTGACGCAAATTCTCCAGTGCCAACCCCAAGGACACTGTGCTTACGCAAATTATCCAGTGCCAATCCCAAGGACACTGTGCTTACACAAATTCTGCAGTGCCAATCCCAAGGACACTGTGCTTACACAAATTCTCCAGTGCCAACCCCAAGGACACTGTGCTTGCGCAAATTCTCCAGTGCCAATCACAAAGGACATTGTGCATACGTCTCTGACAAATTCTCCAGTGCCAATCCCATGGACATTGTGCCTACGCAAACTCTCCAGTGCCAATCCCAAGGACACTGTGTGCACACTGCTCTGACAAATTCTCTGGTGCCAATCCCAAGGACTTTGTGCACACTACTTTGACGATGTCTGCAGTGCTAATCCTAAGGAAATTGTGCTTACGCAAATTCTCTAGTGCCAATCCCAAGGAAATTGTAAACCACAAATATGGTCCATTGACTACTGTTGAATAACTCGCTGAAGATATTCTACTTTGAAAGCTGGAGATATTCTACTTTGAAAACTCATCCCCGGCAGACAAAGATGCCCAAAAAAGACCTTTTTTGACCAATTGATGGAGGATACTGGATGCAGGTTCGGAAATCAACAGAGAAAGATGGAAGAAACATGTCAAAGAAAGCTGAGAACGCCGTACCTGATGAACATGATGAATATCTGTACCAACTGTAAAGCTAATGTCATGAAATAATAGTTACATGTAATAACTAGCTTAAACTAATTAGTTAATTTCCTTAATATTGACATAAAAAATGTCTGAATGAGAACCTTATCAATTACTTATAATAAGTTTACAAGGTATTTGCATATCAAAACACTTGATGCATAGAAATACATGTATGTTATAAATCTTGTCTGAAGTATGATCCCATGTGACCTTTACTTCTGGCCAAATTTCAGAATTCAAAAGTTCATGTCTCATGAACCAAACTAAATTCATCTTGTGGGGGACGTTAAATCAATGCAAGCACATTGAGATAGGTATTGTGAAATGCGCGCTATAAAAGTTTTATTATTAATTTTATTTATTTAATATTACAAAAATCTGGAGAGCCATAAAAGTCCCAAATGGAAGCACCATATGTTGTATTGAATAGGTTCACTGTGCTCCTTTTCTATTTCCTCTTCTACTTCCCCTTCTCTCTTTTCAAGGAACACCTTGCCAGTTTAGTTTTAGCTTTTGTTTAGTGTATATATTAGGAGGCGCCTGGACCCCGGAATGGTCGACACTTCATTGATGTCAGTTGGAGTATATACACACAGATCTCCTGCTGGCGGGAAAGGCGTATCCCCACACTGCGGTATGGGTACTGGCCTGGTGTTCTACATTACTCTTTCTGTTGTCTTCCTCAACCCTCTTTACATATATAGGTTATATTTTGTCCAGACTATTCCAACAAAGAATGCCACAGTGGACAGTACCATTTGTGGACTTGTATAAAGATTTTAGTAGTACTGCTGGTTTAGTGGGAATGATATTTGAGGTTAGTGTAAAACAAGGTTGAAACAGATATGTAAAACATTATCCTTACACATTTTTGTAAATTAAGATAAATGTCAGTAGATTTGAACATTTTTAAGTTTCCAATGAGGCCCAGAGTTTTTAAAGCCATTGGACATTTGAAGAAGAGAAACAAAAAAAGTTCACAGATTTACAAATAACTTACAGGGTTTACAGGAGGTAATGGTGAAATACTTCTCTTGAAATATTACTCCATGAAATGCTTTACTTTTTGAGAAAACATTAAAACAATATCAATTATCTATATCAAGATTTACGGATTTATTTTAAACACATGTCATGAAACGGCGAAACAAGGGTGGGTTTTCCCGTTATTTTCTCCCGACTCCGTTGACTGATTGAGCCTTAATTTTTACAGGTTTGTTATATTAAATTTAAGTTGTGATACATGAAGTGTGGGCCTTGGACACTACTGTTTACCGAAAGTGTCCAATGCTTTCAAATAGCCAGTTTTAGAGATTACTTGAACTGCATGTTTCATGAAAGTTAGCAGATTGTTACATTCAGGGGTATATGGACTACCCCAAGTCAAACTGAGTAACTATGGTAAAATAAAAGAATTGTACTGGTTAGTAATATGCTTCTTGGAAGAAAATACTTTTGAAGGTTCATTATACAAATAGCTGTTACAATTATCAATATGTTTATTCTGCGTTAAATTCAATATACATGTAGATTCCCAAAAATTTAGTACCGTTTCCCTGAGCTAAAGGAGAATAGACGAGAAAGTGTAGTTTCGCGGATAGTATATGAGCTGAAGGCGAGTAGAATGCGGTAACGAATTTACATTAGGATTAGTCTATTCTCTGACTTAAACTTTTGTCATTGATTATGTTTCAGTTAAATGGTTTTCTCAATAATAAGTGTACATTCATAAGATTACTGATATGCAAACATATTTATATGCTAATCTACTGGTCAGCATTCATTTGGTGTACGATCTTCTAAGAGAACAACATGCGGACCAAGAGAGGCCATCAGCAAAGCTCGATACTACACATGCGGACCAAGAGAGGCCATTAGCAAAGCTCGATACTACAGAGTCTGTAGCACGTTCAAATACATGTTTCGTCTCTTTCAACTCGCGAGAACTGGCATCTTCATCAAAAGACGGCCATCATCTCACATTATTGTTACCATTGTGATTCTAAAGTAAATTCATCTTGCTATTGATTAGATTGTCTATCATAGCTTTTACAGATTATGTCTTTATAGTATAGTGTGACGACTTTTTCAATATATCCGGCCTAGTTGTTAAAGGCACTGGACACATTTGGTAAGAAAGACCAGTATTCTCACTTGGTGTATCCCACAACACATGTATGCTTAAAATAACAATCAGTGAAACTTTGGGCTCAATTTGTCATCAAAGATATATAAGAAAATAATGGAGCCATTCCCCACAATGTTTGTTACTATCAACAGCTATCCATTGCTCATTAACAAGTCAGTTTTTATGCTAACAATTGTTTTGAGTAATTACCAATAGTGTCCAGTGCCTGTAAGGTTCTTGTTAGTAGTTATGTTTATTGCTACAGTTTAAACTCTGTTTTGTTTAAATTTGTCACTCTGTAATTTTGTTTAATCAAGGGAGGTTTACAATACAGAGGACAATCATAATGTCCATACCTACTACCACTTGTCCATTCATTGTGAAATAATTTTAAATTGATATTACTCAAATGAGATACTCCTTGAGGTACACATTTAAGTTAAAAAGTGAGGCAGGATATGGAAATTATTCCATATCAGTGTACAGTGTATGTTTCCTTATTTTTATCTAACTGTGTGTACTTTGTCAAACATTATCCATCCAGTACAATGCCAGTTTGCTCAGTTCACAATTAAATTATTTTAACTGGAAAGTGTTTTGGTAATTGAAAGATAACATGTTTTAAGCTGTGTTTTGTTGGACATCATATCTCTTTTGTTTGCAGTTGAGTGTAGATTCACAAAAATAATCTACACTTTCATCAATATAGTTTATTTCATTTGAAATTAAAGAGCGCTGAATTCAAGTTCTGGTGGTTAATCATCGGAATGTGGGTTCAATTCTTATCATGGCACTTGTGTTCACACAGGGGTATAAATGGGTACCTGTGAGGTTAGGGGTACGTTGAAAAGCCACTAGCACCTTACTGCAGCTTAGGGCTGTATACCCTGGGGAGCTGAGACGGACTACAGGAATAATATTGGCCCAATGACGAGGTCACTTATGTTAAGCGCATTGATACAGTTATTGTAAAATGCGCTAAACACTAAAAACTAGTTTGTATTAAAAAGGAACAGACTGAGCAAACTTGTACTGGCTAATACAAAATATAAATTGATTTGAGAACATTTTTTAGGCCTTGTGAATTGTAATGCACTGGATACGTTTGGTAAGTTAAAAAATAGTATTCTTACTTGGTGTATATCCCAAAATATGCCCAAAATAACAAAACAGTAAATTTTGGCTCAATTGGTCATCGCAGCTGCAAGAAAATAATGGAGCCGTTTCTTCCAATGTTTTTTATTTTTATTACTATCAACAGGGAAAACAAGTCAGTTTTTATGCTAACAATTATTTTGAGTAATTACCAATAATATCCAGTGCCTTTAAGGTTTCTGTTAAGGGTTCTGTATTGGTACAGTTTACTCTGTTAAAACTTGTCACAGTTTAATATTGTTTATTCAAGGGAGTTTTAAAATATAGAGGATAACGTCCATATCCTACCACCACTTTTTCATTCATAATCAGAGATAATTTTGTATTGAATTTACTCAGATGAGATACTCCGTGAGGTACACATTTAAGTGATAAAGTGGTGGCAGGATATGGAAATCTTTCCAAGACAACAGTGTACAGTGTATGTTGCCTTAATTGTGTCTAATTTTGTGTACTTTGTCAAACATTATCTAGCCAGTACAATGCCAGTTTGCTCAGCTCACAATTAAACTATTTTAAATCAAAATCTTTTGGTACATCAAAACTTTTTTAAGCTGTGTCTTGTTGGACAATGATCATATTTTTTTAATCTTTTAATTTGGGAAGACAGCTATTTTCATGTTGAACTATTCACTTTAGTCTGTAACATATTGACAGTTGAGTATAGATTCACTAAAATAATGTACACTTTTATCAATATAGTTTATTTCACTTAAAATTAAAGAAGCTTGTCGTGGTAAGAGCGTCAAATTCAAGTTCTGGTGGTTAATCATCGGAATGTGGGTTTGAATCTTATCATGGCGCTTGTGTTCACACAGGGGTATAAATGGTCACCTGTGTGAGGGTAGGGGTTGAAAAAAAGCCACTTGCACCATACTGCAGCTCAGGGCTGTATACTCCATAGAGAGCTGAGAAACCTTAAAGGATTGTTACTGGCATTCGGTGATCCCCGGAGCGTTCTATTTTCACTCGGCTTTGATCCCCGGAGCGTTCTATTTTCACTCGGCTTTGCCGAGGGAAAATAAAATGCTCCGGGGATCACCTCGGGAATCATAGTTTTAACCGTAGCACCCGAAGCAGTCAATATTTGTATATTGAATTTACTCAAAATTGTGATACGCCTTGTGGTAAAAATAAGTGAAAAAGTGGTGGCAGGATAAGGAAATTATTCCAAGATTACAGTGTATAGTATAAGTGTTTCCTTATTTTTATCTAATTTTGGTTACTTTGTCAAACATTGTTGAGTACAATGCCAGTTAAAGGCAGTGGACACTATTGATAATTGTCAAAGACTAGCCTTCTCACTTGGTGTATCTCAACATTTGCATAAAATAACTTACCTGTAAAAATTTGAGCTTAATCGGTCATTAAAGTTGCGAGATAATAATGAAAGAAAAAAACACCCTTGTCATACGAAGTTTTGTGTGTTTAGATGGTTGATTTCAAGACCTCAAGTTCTAAATCTGAGGTCTCAAAATCAAATTCATGGAAAATTACTTCTTTCTCGAAAACTATGGCACTTCAGAGGGAGCCGTTTCTCACAATGTTTTATACCATCAACCTCTCCCCATTACTCGTCACCAAGAAAGGTTTTATGCTAATAATTATTTTGAGTAATTACCAATAGTGTCCACTGCCTTTAAGTTTGCTCAGTTTACAATTAACTATTTTAAATGGAAAGTGTTTTTGTATATCGAAAGATAACATGTTTTCATCTGTGTTTTGTTGGACAATGATCATGTTATCTTTTAATTTGTGAAGACAGCTATTTATCAAGTTGAACTATTCACTTTAGTTTGAAACGAATTGACAGTTGAGTGTAGATTCACAAATTAATCTACACTTTAATCAATATAGTTTATTTCATTTAAAATTAAAGAAGGGTGTCGTGGTTAAGAGCGTCAAATTCAAGTTCTGGTGGTTAATCATCGGAATGTGGGTTTGAATCTGGTCATGGTCACTCTGGGGTATAATGGGTATCTTTGAGGGTAGGGGTTGAAAAGCCACTAGCACTATGCTCCAGCTCAGGGCCATCCATAGAGAGCCAAGAAAGATTAAAGGAATGTTATTGGCACAATGACGTGGGCACTAATGTAAAACGCATTGATACAGTTATTGAGAATTTTGTTTAGGCCTAATGAATTGTAAGGCACTGGACACGTTTGGTAATCTAATTGTGAAAGACCAATATTCTCACTTTGTGTATCCCAAAATATGCAAAAAATAACAAACAGTGAAAATTAGGGCTCAATTGGTCATCGAAAGTGCAAGAAAATAATAAAGCCGTTTCTACCAATGTTTCTTTATACTATCAACAGGGAAAACAAGTTATTTTTTATGCTACCAATTATTTTGAGTAATTACCTAGAACGTCCAGTGCCTTTAAGGTTTTTGTTTGTGGTTCTGTGTTGGCACAGTTTACTCTGTTGAGCTTGTCGCTCTTTAGGCCTAATTCTGTTTAATCAAGGGAGTTTAAAAATATAGATAGGATAATGTCCGTATCCTACCACCACTATTTCGTTCATTATGAAATAATTTTATATTGAATTTACTCAAATGAGATATCCCAAGATTACAGTGTAAACAGTACAGTGTAAATGTTTGTTTCCTTGTTTTTATCTAATTATGTGTACTTATCAAACATTATTGAGTACAGTGCCAGTTTTCTCAGTTTACAATTAAACTATTTTAAATGGAAAGTTTTTCGGTATAGCAGTATCGGAAGATAACGCGTTTTCAGCTGTGTTTAATGGACAAGGATCATGTTATCTTTTAATTTGGGAAGACGGCCATTTTCAAGTTAAACTATTCACTTTAACGAAAGTAGTCTGTAGCGAATTGACAGTTGAGTGTACATTCACTAAAATAATCTTTACTTTCATCAATATAGTTTATTTCATTTAAAATTAAAGAAGGGTGTCATGGTTACGAGCGTCGAATTCAAGTTCTGGTGGTTAATCATCGGAATGTGGGTTCGAATCTGGTCATGGCACTTGTGAACACCCAGGGGTATTTTATGGGTCTGTGGGTAAGATGGACGCGTACAGCCCGCTGGGATATTATTCTGTAAAAGCATTGTGCACGAGGCCATTAATTGGCAGTTTTTGATTTTTATTTCAAGAGGTTTACTTTCTCTAAACCATAACAGTTTGTTGGATACCTATCTTTCTGAAATGAATAAATCAGTACCAGTATGTAATTGTAATTTTAAAGTTTTTTTTATAGAAAAGTAATAGTTTGAAATCAACAGAAGATATTCTGGGACAAGGAGTGGGCCTACATGTTGTGTAATTGTAAAACCTGAAATGAAATTTAAATTGCAGTACCGAACTTAAATTATATGTGTTTATTTTGTAATTTCCTATTCTTATTTTTCGACGTTTGGTTTGCAATTAAAGCCTCCAGTATAGGTGAACTGGTTGAAGTTGAACTATTTAAGTATTTAAACAAGTGACTCGTGACTCTGACTCGGACTTGACCCAAATGATTCGTTACTCGGACTCAGACTCAAACAAGTGACTCGGGACTTGGACTCGACCCAAGTGACTTGTGACTCATGACTTGGACTCCGATTTGACATAGGTGACTCGACTGCAACACTGCCTAATTGTATCTAATTTTGTGTACTTTGTCAAACATAATCTATCTGGTAAATTTGCAGTTTGCTCAGCTTACAATTGAACTATTTTAACTGCAAAGTGTTTATGTAAATCAAAAGATTACATGTTTATGCATCCAACGTTAGCTGGGTGTGGCACATTGAATCTCGCACATTGTAGGCCAACACTGAAACAAAATTTATACTCCTGCAGTTCTTGCCCTCCTTTTTGGCATATAAAACCTAACTTAGTCTCATCATCTACTTGGGGTTTTTCTTGTTCTGTTTTCTTCGCCATAACCAACAACTTTTCCTCTTGTGTCTCTTTTCTCAAATGCTCTGCGGACGTTATGTTTTTACTGCCCTCTCTACTCTACCAGTTGTTCCTGGCTACACTGCTTGCAGGGTTGTCAAATGCACCCTGGTATAACCATGGAGCTATAGCTCCATGGTATAACTAACTCCACTACAACAGTCTTGACTTCCCTGTCAGGGCATGCAAAAGACTATCTATCTCTGCAAAACCCTGTATGAACTTTTTGTCATAGGACGCAAGGCCAAGAATTCGTCAAACTCTTGGGGACAGGTTTACCTTCTGTAGTCTATACAGAAACGCCTTTGTACAACATTGGCAGCCCATCACAGGCTATACGAGGGTTCTATCACACCTCTTTTCTTTATGTCAACAACCTGTCTTTGTATCTCTCCTAAGGCAGTCAGAGTCCCATCTTGGTCTCTGTTTTACTGGCCTTGCATCTCCAGTTGTTATGTGGTGTTTCAAAACATCCGTCCTACCTATATCTTGACCCCCACGTCTTCGAACTCTACTAAACACCTCCTGACTGGAACAGCTTACTCGTTTTGTACATTGTCTGCACTTCTTGTAAATGAGTCTAGTAAATGCAAAGACAAACCCTGCTTTGGCTCACTAGCCTCATTTGCCTTTTTTTTTTAATTGCATCATGTTCCACAGTGGAAATTAAACTTAAACCTACGGTGATAGTTTTTCGAGCCACTACGGAATCATCTGGTTCCCTACTCTACAAGTGATCTGGCTAATGCTACTCTCTTCCTTTATCTAACACTCTAGCCTATTTTCTTGTGATAAATGTCTGTCCTCATGAGCTTTCTCCACTGAGCCACTCTGTCCTGGCTTGTTATGTTTAACTCTTTAAACAATCCAAGCACAGCGGTCTTCATTTCTTTCTCTATTTCTCTGAGAATTGAGTAGATCCAATGGCAGCCTCAGCGGTTTGCTCATTTGAGTCCCTCGATTGGAAGCTTGATGAAGTTACGCAAGTAATGAGAACAACTGTCATGGGGTGATCAACTTGTAGGCGTTGTTTTGTGATGAGGCATGCTAGTTTCGGGGTATGTTGGTGAAGAGAGAGACAACGTGTGCATAAAAACTTACAACAATGTCCGATTGACTGAGGTAGATGGTGACGATATGACCTCGGTTGGTAACGTGATGCTGTGTGAGGCAGCTTGAGACTAATGGAGAGATAGGAGCTGGTTGGGGATCTTGTGCTCGATGGTCTGGATAGGGTTTCTTGGTAGTTGTCTTTAAGTGTCTGTTGAGAGAATCTCAGTCGCCTTGATGTTGGTAGTCGGAGGTGGACATGACCACAGTGGCGTTACCCATGTTGGCTGACGTGTGGATGAATTGGTCTTTAGGTATAGATCAGATGGCGGCATTTTATTGCTTGTGTGTGTTAGGTTTTGGTAGCTTAGAATTCTTGATGGTTTGATGGATCTTGATTCGGACTTTGTTAGGATTAGGTTTAGCGGTAGGATTAGGGTTAGGATTAGGGTTAGGGTAAGGGTAGCTTTGATAGTGGATGTAAGTTGTTCAGGTGTTGTAGGAACTGATGAAGTGTTGTCCAGGCCATTGAACACAAGATCACCAACCAGCTCCGATCTCTCCATCAGTCTCAAGCTGCCCCACAAAGCATCACATCACCAACCGAAGTCGGTTCGTCAACATCATTAAGGACATTCACCTCAGTCAGTTGGACATTGTTGTAAGTTTTGATGTAGTCTCTCTCTTCACCAACATACCCGCGAAAGAAGCATGCCTGATCACCAAACAACGCCAACAAGCTGATCCCTCCATAACAGAACACACAAGCCTCACTCCTCAACAATTCAACAATCTACACCACTTTCAGTCTCTCTTTCATTTCTTAAACTGTGTTACCTAAGACATTCTAGTCCTCTACATAGGTCAGCAGGATTTCCCACTGCAACCCTCTCATGACCTTTTCCGTAAGTCTCTTAAAAGTAGCTGGGTCATTACAGAGCCCCAAATGCATACATTTCGATATGTATAGTCCATTTCTCTCAACAAGTTCGGGCTTCTGACAGATTCATTATCTAAAGTAAACTGCTAATATCTCAACGCTAAATCTAGTGTTGAGAACCACTCACACAAGGGTAAAGAAATGTCTCACTCTTTGGTTGCGTCATCAACCACAGGAGTGTATCGCTTTTTGGTTGCCTTATCAACCATAGAAATGTCTCACTCTTTGGTTGTGGCATCAACCACAAAAATGTCTCACTCTTTGGTTGCGTCATCAACCATAGAAATGTATTGCTCTTGGGTTGCGTCACCAACCACAGAAATGTATTGCTCTTTGGTTGAGGCATCAACCATAGAAATGTATCGCTCTTTGGTTGCGGCATCAACCACAGAAATGTATCGCTCTTTGGTTGCCCTGTCAACCACAGAAATGTATTGCTCTTTGGTTGCGGCATCAACCATAGAAATGTATCGCTCTTTGGTTGCGGCATCAACCACAGAAATGTATCGCTCTTTAGTTGCGGCATCAACCACAGAAATGTATCACTCTTTGGTTGCGGCATCAACCATAGAAATGTATCACTCTTTGGTTTAATTGCGGCATCAACCACAGAAATGTATCGCTCTTTTGTTGCGGCATCAACCACAGAAATGTATCGCTCTTTGGTTGCGGCATCAACCACAGAAATGTATCGCTCTTTGGTTGCGTCATCAACCATAGAAATGTATCGCTCTTCGGTTGCGGCATCAACCACAGAAATGTATCGCTCTTTTGTTGCGGCATCAACCACAGAAATGTATCGCTCTTTGGTTGCGGCATCAACCACAGAAATGTATCGCTCTTTGGTTGCGTCATCAACCATAGAAATGTATCGCTCGTTGGTTGCGGCATCAACCACAGAAATGTATCGCTCGTTGGTTGCGGCATCAACCACAGAAATGTATCACTCTTTGGTTGCGGCATCAACCACAGAAATGTATCGCTCTTTGGTGGCGTCACCAACCATAGAAATGTATCGCTCTTTGGTTGCGGCATCAACCACAGAAATGTATCACTCGTTGGTTGCGTCATCAACCACAGAAATGTATCGCTCTTTGGTTGCGGCATCAACCACAGAAATGTATCGCTCGTTGGTTTCGGCATCAACCACAGAAATGTATCGCTCTTTGGTTGCGGCATCAACCACAGAAATGTATCGCTCTTAGGTTGTGCCGTCAACCACAGAAATGTATCGCTCTTTGGTTGCCCTTTCAACCACAATAGTGTATCGCTCTTGGTTGCCATGTCAACCACAGAAACTTCTATCTCTTTGGTTGTGCCGTCAACCACATAAATGTATTGCTCTTTGGTTGCCCTTTTAACCACAATAGTGTATCGCTCTTGGTTGCCATGTCAACCACAGAAATGTCTCATTCTTTGGCTACACGGTCAACCACAGAAATGTATCGCTCTTTGGTTGCCCTATCAACCATAGAAAAATCTCGCTCTTTGGTTGTCATGTGTCAACCACAGAACTGTATCACTCTTTGGTTGTGCTGTCAACCACAGAAATGTATCGCTCTTTGGTTGCCATGTCAACCACAGAAACATCTTTCTCTTTGGTTGCGCCATCAACCTCAGAAATTTCTATCTCTTTGGTTGTGCCATCAAACACAGAAATGTCTCACTCTTTGGTTGCCCCGTCAACCACAGAAATTTCTATCCCTTTGGTTGCCCTGTCAACCACAAAATGTCTCACTCTAGTATTGCTCTGTCAAACAGAGACATTTCATTCTCCTTGTTTGCGCTGACAACCACATAAATTTTTATCTCTTTAAATTTGGTTGCACTGACAACCACAGAAATGTCTATCTCTTTGGTTGTGCAATCAACCACAGCAATTTTCTTTCTCTTATACTCTGGCGGTTTTGGTCAAGTCGATGATGTGACAAGTTTGAGACATTTTGCATATCTCATGCAACATTCAGGGGTACCGAATATTATCTGTATGGCAGGACATAGTTCTTTTTGGGCTTGATTTTTGTAATCTTGTTTTCGTTTAACTTTTTTTCGTTTAACTTTTTGCTGTAATTTAATTTTAGTGTCTGTTGATGTTATTCTAACATTGTTGGTTACAACAAAGGGTTTGAGTAGTGGGTGTATGTAGTTGAAGCTAATTGATTTCAAGCTATAACTTTTCTTTGTCACTGTATTTTTTTATTTTTTTTTTCTAGTTTATAGACACTGGACACCTTTGGTAACTGTCAAAGACCAGTCTTCTCACTTGGTATATCTCAACATATGCACAAAGTAACAAACCTGTGAAAATTGTTAACTCAATTGGTGGTCGAAGTTGCCAGATAATAATGGAAGAAAAACACCCTTGTCACACGAAGTTGTGTGCTTTCAGATGCTTGATTTTGGGACCTTTTATTCTGAGGTCTCGAAATCAAATTCAAAATTTTTTAGTGGAAAATTACTTCTTTCTTGAAAACTACGTTACTTCAGAGGGAGCCATTTCTCACAATGTTTTATACCATCAACAACTCTCCACTGTTAATTACCAAGTTATGTTCACAATTATATTGAGTAGTCACCAATAGTATCCAGTTCGATTAATTGTTTTGTTTACTTTGTTTAGGCTTTTACTGTGTTTTTCTTAGTGGTATTTAAGGTTTTGAAAAGATTCATTGTAGGGTTTAGGTAACTATTCTTATTGGTGTAAAGATGTTTTTTATTCTGCTTAACCTTGTTAGTTCCGTCAGTCGGATTTGTGAATAAATTCCAGCAACTAACAATGGAACACACAGCAGTACAGCTTAACTTCCGAGTCCCTGCAATAAAATAAGTATTTGACCCACTGCATCATTGTCATTTTGCTGATTGCAGCATTTGCCATTATGGGAGTAAAATTGCATATGAATTTTATGGTAGGCATTTAAAAATCTGTTTAATGGATTGAGTGTCACCTAATATGTGCACTAACTGCACAATCATGGAGAAATTCATTGTATAACACTCCCAAAATGGCGCAACAAAGATTTTCCTGATCATCAAATATGAGTTCTGGTGGTTAGGTCATCGGAGTGTGTATTCGAATAAGTGGATACCAGCTAGGGTTGAGGTTGATACTGTGTATGAAAAGCCTTTAGAGCATAGGGTTGCCCAGGTTGTATACCCCAAGGGAGCTAAGACAGATTAAAAGAATGTTATGGCCAAATGACCAATGCAATAATGTAAAGCGCATTGAGACTGTTATTGTGAAATGTGCTCTATATAAGAACTAGTTATTACTACAGATATTATTATGACATCATGTGGTTTGGGTCAATAAGTTGTTTTATCATGTGTTGTAATCTTTATTTATTTTACTTATCAAATAATAAACCTCAAGGTAAACAGACTGGGCATTTTTTTTCTTTGCTCAATCCCAATATTCTTTTTTTTTACTTGTAGAAATCCTAGAGAAGATGAGATGTGCGGGAAGATGTGTAGGGAGGCAGCCCACCAGCAAGGCTTCCCCTGAAATGGCTGCTGAAGAGACTCGAGTACATAAATTGCCATAGAAGCTTTACTGTAGTGAAATATTTGCCATCATCCTGCAATACACACATGGTAAGTTGCAGTCAAGTTTGTTGTTATTCTATTTTAAATAAGTTAGCTAACGACAGGGCCCAATTTTATGACTCTGCTTACCGTAAGCACAGAATCGAGGTTATGGAAGCAGGGAATTCTGTGCTTACGACAAGCGTATTTCACGGGTTAGCGGTGAATTTTGGCTTCTGCGCGTGCGTACTCCCTGATAGGCATTCTACACTTACAAGGCTAGCGCAGACACTCGGCGCTTGCTCGTAAGCAGGGAATCGCGATCGTAAGCACAGAATTCTGCAGTAAGCAGAGCCATGAAATTGGGCCCAGTAACAAAAAAGGTTACAAACTAACAAAAAGGTTCTACTGAACTCCTGTATTTGAGATTTGCTTCCAGAGTTAAAACAGTTTTCATTTTAATGATTTTGTTGTGGCATGTTCTGGCCAAGTTTGTGCGACTGCCTAGTGCCCATCGTTATGGTGTGTGCCAACCAATAATGTCTGTAGGTATGCATGAATATATTCAGGGTATTTCATTGTCACCAATTGAATGATTTCACTGTGCACATTTTTCTTTACCAGAATGCCTTGTGCGATCATAACCCCAGCGGTGCGTTTTGGCGGTTGTAACCAATCATTTTTTGGGTTGAATCAGCCATTGGTTAATCACAGGCCAGATAATCAAAACTTTTATTGGTTACTGTCGCCAAAACGCACCCCTTGAAGTGTAACTTTGAAATATCCTATATTGCATATTTAAGTTAATCCTGTGATTGATCCATCTTATGGTGAAGACTATATACAGAGCGTACTGTAAAAAGATGCATCAAGATAGAGCTACTGGTCCCCTCTCAATGTTTTCGATCTTGCGGAATGCTAATTGCATACGGTTTTAGGTCATCATATAAAAGCATGATTCATTTGAAATGTTTTGCATCGAAACACAGGCATTTTGACACCCATGTACTTAAAACATAAATGTTTTTAATAAATGGATTAAAGGAGCACGTTGCCTTGGATCGGTTGGGCTGGTTTTGAAAAGTGTTGTAACCGTTTGTTATCAAATGCATTGATTAGAAAGATATTTTAAAAGTAGAATACAATGATCCACACATATTTGCCGCGAAATTGCGTAGTTTTCCTCTTACCTCGCGTACAAACACAGTCGGCCATTTATGGGAGTCAAATTTTGGGCTCCCATAAATGGCCGAACGTGTTATATCGCAAAGTAAAAAGAAAACCATGCAATTTCGACGCAAATATGTGTGGATCATTGTATTCTACTTTTATAACATCTTTCCAACAATATGCATTTTATAACAAACGGTTACAAACGCTTTTTATAGACCAACTCGTCCGATCCAATGCAACGTGTTCCTTTAACGTGACAGCACTCTATACCAACTGAGCTATCTAGACCTATGTCGGTGTCCCCATTTTGTACATACATCGTTTTAAACTGTCGTGTAGCCAGGGATCATATGACACAGTTGGTAGAAATGTCTACACGTTAATCTGGAGGTGGTTGGTTCGAGTCCCACTCTAGTCAATTTTGACCCGAAATTGTTTTCTTTACAGGTCTAAAAGAGACATGACAAGACAAGCACATAAGAAAATGAGATGATGGAAAACCTCTTCAGTTGTTTGTGTTCTGCTCAGATGTTGCCTACAGCGACAAGGGATGCTAAGGTATTACTGCTTAGAATTATTATAACAACAAATCTATATGTAAAACATAAATCGAACATTGAAGGGGGGGTGGGGGTGGTTGTGAGCTTTGAAAATCTCACGCATAGGTGGCCTCTGGACTTGGCATCTCTGCCATTTGCATTTTGCAAAGGGCACTTCGACAGGGGCAATGGAGACCGATGGTCTCCGTAGCCTGCATGTTAGTCCAGGCCTGAGTGCAGATGCTATAGGGAAGGTATTTTGATGGTGTTTATATAAAAACCTTTGATCAAAGTTCGTTGCATCAGAACAACAATGTCAAATCTGCATGTAGATCCTGCAAATATTATGAAAGTGCCCCATGCGAAAACTGTGTAATTTTGTCCATACATTCACGCTATTTTAACCATGTCTGATGATGTATACAAAGTCAAATCTTATTCAAACTAGCTTATGGTGGCCACTTTACAAATGCCCGGAACAACTCATTTTTTTTATGGTCAGTTGACCATATTTTTTGAACCAGGAAATCTATTGTGCTGCATCATAGGCTAGGCAGGCACCTATACCGTGCTATGCTTTGAATCCCTCATAAAAATATATAGAGGGTATTGGAATTCATGCTGTAAATCTCCCTTTTTCTGGGGGATATTGTGTAATTCCGGATTCCAGACATTTTGTCCTTAATTTACAAATGATCGAGCAGGTTACCATCACTGTATTTGGCTCAATGAGAGGTTGTCCGAATGGTAGATTATTAATATTAAATTATCATTCTTAGCCTTTGCCAAGGTTTTACGATAAATAGTGAACTCATACCTATTTTTAACACAAAACAGAAGTAACTTCATTATGTTTCCATAATAAAGCTGAGGGGGGTGGAAAGTCTTGATTACCTACAGAGGTGAGGTAACCAATAATTATTTCTACTAGTTATTTGTTTTTCTTTGATTTTTGTTTATCTTGCAGTACTTTGATAACATCTTCTCCACGTTGGGAGAGATTGATAGAGAACAGGTGATGAGGAGGGTGACTCCAGGAATGCGTCCCCATTACAATGTGAGCATGAGGCGACCACGGACACATGTTTATGCCAGACCGCAACACTGTACTAATGAAACTCAATGCATGCGTCATTCACCAAAGAGCCACTGCAAACAAGATGATGCTAAATGCTGCAAAGCATTGGTTCTTCATTTAACATCAAGATTTTCACAACAGCCACTTCCAGTCATTTCCATCACGGTTGGTGATGTGAAACCACTCAACGAAAGCCAGAAATCTCTGTGCAGTCATGGATGAACATCTACATGTATCACTGGAGGCCCATCACCACCCTATATGCCGCTCTTCAATGACTGTTATCCAAAGATGTTTTAAATTTAGAAAATAATGATCCGCACAAATACACCTGGAATTTGTTTGGTTTTCACCTGGAAATTGTTTGGTTTTCCTTGGCCGTCTTGAACTAACATGATCTGCCATTTTGTTGAAGCAGTAGTTTGACTCCCCAAAATGGCAGACCATCATGAGTTCACAAAGTATTTGGAAAACCTCACAGTTTTAAAGTACATTAGTTTAATTATCTGCTACTTTTAAATGCTAACAAACTCTTTCATAGCCCAAAACGCCCAAAAGCAATATGTGTCTCTAAAAAAAATTTATGAAATAAATTGATTGTGATTGCAATTATTGAAGCTTGAGACTCGAAAACAACAACAAGGTTTTGACAAGTACAAGTACTGAACCTGACAATTTAATGTTGCCTAATGTCTAAAGGGACACATCGCTTTTGGGTTGGGTGTTTTGAGCTTTAGAAAGTGCTTGCTATGAAATGGATGACGTCGGAAATATGTTTTAATATTAGAAAATAATTATCCACAAAAATAAACCTGGAAATTGTTTGTTTTTTCTTTTGTAACCCTCCTGAACTATAACACAACCTGCCATTTTTGTTGAAGCAAATTCATGACTCTTCAAAATGGCAGATTATTTTAGTTCACAGTAAGTATTATGGAATTTTTGACTCCACAAAACACAAAGTAAAAGGAAACCACACAGTCTTGAGGCACCTTAGTGTTGATAATTACACACAAATCTAAAAGCAATGTGTCTCTTGAAGAAGGTTTTGATGACCATGTGATTGAAATTGTTGAAATTTGAGATGTGATGAATTTTCAACAAGGTTTGATAAAAAATACAGAGTCTGTTTTATTGATGAATTATCCTACATGCCTAAAGGGGACATGTCGCTTTCGAGTTGGGTGTTACTGTTTTGGGCTTTAGAAAGTGCTTGCTTTGAAATGGATTTAGTTGAAAATATGTTTTAAAATAAAAAAAATAATGATCCACACAGATAAACATGTACCTGGAAATTGTTTGGTTTTCTTTCTATACTCTCTTGAAGTAACTTAGTCTGTCATTTTGTTGAAGCAAATTATGGACTCCTAAAAATGGCGGACTATTTTAGTTCACAAAGTAAATGGAATTTTTGACTCCACAAAACACAAAGTATATGGAAAACCACACAGTTTTGAGGCACCTTTTAGTGTTGATAATTGTACACTACTTCACAAACATGTTTCCAACCAGGGCCCTATTTCATAAAGCTGTTAGGCAGAAAACACTTCTTGACAAATTTATTTGCTAAGTAAAACTGATGTTATTTTGGGTGGAAACCTGTTTCTGTTAAAGGCAGTGGACACTATTGGTAATTACTCAACATATTTATTAGCATAAAACCTTTCTTGGTGAAGAGTAATGGGGAGAGGTTGATGGTATAAAACGTTGTGAGAAACGGCTCCCTCTGAAGTGCCATAGTTTTCGAGAAAGAAGTAATTTTCCACGAATTTGATTTCGAGACCTCAGGTTTAGAACTTGAGGTCTCGAAATCAACCATCTAAACGCACACAACTTCGTTTGACACGGGTGTTTTTTTCTTTCATTATTATCTTGGAAGTTCGATGACCGACTGAGCTCAAATTTTCACAGGTTTGTTATTTTATGCATATGTTGAGATACACCATCCGTGAAGACTAGTCTTTGACAATTACCAATAGTGTCCACTGTCTTTAAGCAATACTTTTCTGTGCTGAGCCAGTTGTTTTGCTTTTAGGCTTTATTAAATTTGGCCCAGATTCATATCATACAGGTGGGCAATTCCACACTAATGGACTAAAGGGATAACTTTGTAAAACAGGCATCTTTTTTTGTTAACCACAATCTTCATCTGCTTCTGAATGTACACAGACAAAAATACATGACAACATACTTAATTTTGTTACTACTATCCAACATTCCCTTTCCATGTCACACTTTCGTCCTCATTGGTGTGGATATTGCCCATGTACATGTAACAAATGCTTTCATAGTCCAAAGCGTCAAATCTAGAAGCAATGTTTCTCTTGGAGAAGGTTTTGATGACAATGTGATCGAAATTGTTGAAATTTTAGATGTGATGTGAATTTTCAACAAGGTTTGATAATAAGTATTGAGCCTGACTTTGTAATGATGAATTACCTCAGATGCTTAAAGGGACATGTTGCATTTGGGTTTGGTGTTTTGTGCTTTAGGAAGTTCTTGCTATGAAAAGAATCCTACATGGTTGGAAAGATTGTGACGGGGTCCATGGCGTTTTGTACACCTGAGGGGGGAATGGAACCCGAGGCAAAGCCGAGTAAATCAATACGTAAAATGAGAAATATTTCATAAAAATTAAGAACCATTAAAATATGTTTGGCCTTTCATTATATTTAAAAAAAGAGGGGAATGATAAGATACAAGTAAAAATTCCCCTATTAAATAGTATAAGTTTTCTTACACAAAGTGCAAAGGAAAGTTCATTTTCTAACATTTGGTTTCACTTTAGTTCACCTAAATTATGCTTTAAAAAGATGTCTTTTTTAAACGGTGATTATTATTAATTTCAAAAATCATTCTCATTGTTATTTTAGTTTTGCACTTAGAAACTCATTATTAAGCTTTCCAGCAAGTATCCACAATAGAAACAGTTAGTTCTACGATTTTTTTTTAAATGTTACATCTGTAATTCAGTAATTGCTATTTAGCCTATTAATATTATTTGTTAAAATAAAAAAAATAAAAAAATAGTATTTGTTTGGTAAATTGAGCGACGTTAATAAAATCATTGACCAAAAGTTTGAACTTTGTGCATGGAGTTTATTATTAGTGATGACGTTTTTCCTCAAGCAGACTTTACCTTATATTATTTCCAATACAATAATTAAGCCATTACCGAAAGAATCCTTAAATATTTTCTGGGGCGACTTCGCTAGGGGGCGACATTGGCCGGGGCGAAATTTTCAGTAGGCTCTACTTTATATTCTTTCCAATACAATCCAGGATTTTTTAACCGGGGGGGGGGGCACAACTTTGTAGCTTATCATAAGAAATTTAAGGGGTGGGGTCCAGGAGCCCCTGGTGTGGATTTCACAAAGGTAGTCCTAACTTATGACTAGTCCTAATAGGCAATGCTAAGAGATAGCATTGCCTAGGATTAGTCCTAAGTTAGGACTACCTTTGTGAAATCCACCCCAGGGGGCGAAGTCCCCTGGAGCTCTGAGTTTTTGGAGTTGTCGAAAATCAAGCCTCCGTATGTCTAAATACAGAGGTCAAGAAACACTTTCTAAGCACTTTTGATCACACGGTCATCTAATGTTACTGGAAAATTTATGTACGGTAACATGGGACTCCTAGAAAGTTTTAATCACACACATCTCTTGGGTCTTTCAGTGAAATGCTTCGATAAAGAGGCTGTACATAGTCGGCAAGCGTTTTTGTTATAAGATTATTAAATAGGCCTACTACTGACGTAAAGGTAACATTCTAGGCGGTGAAAACCTACATGTACTTAATGTTAATAGGGTGCTAGCCAGAAAAAGATTATAGGGTAGGGGCATTAAAAAAATCTGAACGCGAGCACGACGCCATTACGGCGTGGGGTCCGGGGCCCGCTTTAGGGTCCCGGGAAAATGTTATGTCGTAGATGCTCTCTGAGGCAATCTAAGGCCTTTTCAGATACATTTCTTGGAACCCTAACTTTATCTGAAATTGCTTAAAAGTAACACAAATAATACAGTAAAAGTTTGTCCACAAAATATTGTTGGGGTCTGTGATACTCCTGATACAGAAAAGTTAAATAAAGATGCATTTTTCCTCTCTTTGCCCCCTGGAGCTCTGAGGTCTGAGCTCTGGGGATGAAAAATCAAGCCTCTTTATTCATAAATTTAGAAGAAAAACATACTTTTTAAGCACTTCTGATTCATAGAAATGTATCGTCTATAATTACGAACTGCAAAAATCAGTCAATAATTCAGCAAAGGTTTTTGTTTTAAATAGTAATGCTGCGGGTGTGGTTGAAAAGAGAACATTGCTACCTACTTAACTGGGCGGCAAAATTTAGTTTTGTCTGTTTGGCTCGCCATAGGTGCTCCCTAATTTGCATTTTACGCTTTCCTTGCATTAGGACCGCACCTTATACCATTGTGTTTGACAGTCAACGTCATTCCAAGCCTATATAAATGAAGAGTTTTCTCAGCCTCCCCATTCAGGTGAAATCACTTACATTACATCGAGTTCAGATCGTTTATCATTAATTTATCTCTGCGTATATTTAAGGCCCGTCTTGGTGCACCCCCCCCCCCCCCCTACCCAGGGCAAAGTGGTTATTTTGCTAAGATACGTTTATTTTTGGTATTGGTCGTTCCCTTTTCTCTCGTTCTTGTACAATATTGTGTTTTTTCAGGCATGCTTGTCCTTTGAGTCGTGCTTCTCCCGCGGAATGTCCGGCCATCGGTCCAGAAAATGCCCCCTCCTTTGATTCCAACATCTACATCCGCTTCCGAAATCAGGCCAGACCCACACCAGCCGTCCCTTTCACTTGGCACAGCCTTCATTCTCATCATGGCACGCCCCATCCTACCAGTTTCAGAGAGCATTGCCCCAAGCAGGCCACCAGGGAATCGCCTGACAGGGCCTTTCGATAACGCCATTACCAGCACCGCCTAAACATTGCCAAAGGCACAGTAAGGACCAAATTGCAATAATATTATTTTATGAGGTTCCTAAGATAGTCCGCAACCACCCATTTTGGCTCGATTTTCCTCTCCATTTTCAAGCCCAGTAAGAAATATGTGCTGCAAGATGTAATCTTTGCAAAATCTGAGGGTACGGTTATGGTTTATTTCTACAAAGGTCATCAATTTTTGTCCTGGTAAGAATCACCAGGTATTCCTCTGGTGATCCCCTTTTCTGAAGAAGCGATAGTAATTTCCTTGTCACATTAAAATAAAATAAAAATTAAAATTAAAAACCGCATTCAAACTTCAAATAATTATGCTCTCCTTTTTCGTGTTCCTATTTTGGCTGTGTTTAATAATTTGCATTTAAATTCTCTGTGGATATTCAGCAGTACGAAACGGTCAGGTGATCAAGTATAAAAGTACATGTAGAAATGTAAAATTACTGCTTAAAGAAACACGTTGCCTTGGATCGGTCGAGTTGGTCTTTGAAAAGCGTTTGAAACCGTTTGTTTTGAAATGCATTTGCTTAGATAGATTATTTAAAAGTAGAATATAATGTTCCACACGAATGCCTCGGAATTTCACGGTTTTCCTTTTACGTCGCGTAGAAACACGGTCGGCCATTTAAGTGAGTAAGAAAATTTACTCCCGTAAATGGCCGACGGTGTTATTCGACGATGTAAAAGGAAAACCACGCAATTTCGATGGATGTGTAGATCGTTGTATTCTACTTTTACAACATCTTTCTAACCATATGCATTTTATAACAAACGGTTACAAACGCTTTTTATAGACCAACTCGTCCGATCCAAGGCAACGTGTTCCTTTAAAGTGTACACAGTAAAATAAAAGGAATATGATAGGAATTAAATGCTATACATGTAATAGTTTTTTAATGAGAACAAAAATGTGATATAATAGTTAAAATATCACTATTTTTATAAAGGCTGCTACCACAACAAATTGTACTTCAAAATTAAATGAACAAATGACTAGAGTTATGTTTATGTTAATTCTTAAGTGTGTAAGATTGCTGTGCGATTCAACAGTCAGTTTAGTTTAAATGTAGCACATGTCGCTTTTTAAAAATGGTGCTTACTCGCCTGCTCAGCAGCCGAAGGATGATGATGGTGCACCGTTAATACAAAACCAGAAAAGGTTTCTTTACCGTTTTGCCGTAATTGTGTGCCGCTACAAAACCAGTATTGGCCAAGAAAAGGTTGTCTATACCATTTTGCCAAAATAGTGTGGCGCCAAAAACACAGTAGACGGACTCTACAGTTTTGATGATTAATACAACAAAGTGCAAAAAAAAAAATAATACAAATTAAATCTAAATGAAATTTGCCATAAAAAAGTACATTGCAATAAAAAAAAGTACATTACAATAAAAAAAAGTGTAGTTGTCCATGAAAATAAGAAATAAATGAAGAATACAGCTGCAGTAATTAATTATAAAGAATTTAGATTAAAACTATAATTAAAATAAAAAAAATGCTATGTAAAAGCGAATAAAAAATAAAAGAGGTATACAATTTAGCACAAAATTAAAATAACATACATCTCTTCTCAAAATGCCGGTATCCATCAGGTTCTACAGGGGTCGAAATTGCCACTAGCCCGCTAGCCCGGGACTACCAGATTTACAGCCGGGCTACTGATTTTTCCAGTTTGATAGCCCGACGGGCTAGTGGAAAAATAATGCAAAAATCATCATCACAAACAATAAAGAACTATGTTATTGGTGTATTGTAAAGTTTGAGCCGTGACGCGAGACATAATGTGTCTTTCGGGCTACCAAAATCTAATCAGGGCTACTAAAAATTATTGGTCACTAGCCCTGCTGACTACCATGGAAATACACTTAATTTCGACCCCTGTTCTATAACTTGCATGTCTCTAATTCCTTTATCAAGTTGGTTTAGTAATTAATTTTTATTCTTTTCGCCTTATTTATTTTTTTTTAACTTCCAGGCATTATTTTAATTTAATTCCCTTCACATAAAACACACCTTGTATTTCAAGCATAGAGCTAGCTCTACGATTTCAACGGATGTAGTAATCGATTAAAGAAATGACGTAAACAGCAAAATTATTGATCTCTTTAGATATCCCACAACAAGCTACCGTTTGTAATTATTATTTCGCAACAACTAGTAAAAAGAACAGCGCCCTCTTTGGACATTTTGTAGTCTTTTTCCGAGACTGAATAACAAGACATGTGACTACCACACGTTGAGAGAGTATCAGGTTTGCTGGTGTGACACAACGTTTTGTCTCGAACCACGACTAAATTTTGCCCGATCTGTCCAGACCACACGAACACATTGTATGTACAAGGTCGAAGTGAGCACCAATTTGAGTCCAAAACTAAACGGCACTAATTGAGGTTTAGGTCAAATATCGCGCACTACTGTCACTGTGTGAACATCAAGCTTCAGTGTGGTCCATTAATATTTCTAGTGACTCTATACAATGAGAACTGTTTTGGGCAAGGAACTGTTTTGGGCAAAGGTTGTTTTAGAATTTTATAAACTTGAATTTTGTTTAATCATATATAAAGCCCAAAGCCTACCTGCAGAGTAATTTTGACCGTCAAATGTACGCTTTCATCAAACCATCAAACATTCTATAAGTGCCATAATTTTCGAGAAAGAAGTAATTTTCAACGAATTTGATTTCGAGACCTCAGATTTAGAACTTGAGGTCTCGAAATCAAGCATCTGAAAGCACACAACTCCGTGTGATATGGGTGTTTTTTTCTTTCATTATTATCTCGCAACTTCGACGACAATTGAGCTCAAATTTTCACAGTTTTTTTATTATTGTATATGTTGAGATACACCGAGTGAAAAGACTGGTCTTTGACAATCAACAAGATATTAAGCCGCTAAAAGAAATGTTTGCTGCCACACGAAGACGTCCGCTCGCTCTGATCTGTGACGTCAAAACACGTAATCTCTATATAACAATGACTGTTTTGAGGTTTAGTTCTTGGTTCTTCTGACATCTCGCAGGAAATTAGACATATTATAATATGATGTGACCTGTGACATCACAATGTTTACAAAGGGGTCATAGAGCCTCCTGATGGACTAATGGACTTCCAGTGCCGACACGATTTGTACACACAGCCCAAATGAAGAAAACATAAAATCTTATATTTTTATGGAGACTGGATTGTCTTATTTTTATAAACTTTTTATATGATGAAAGGGGAAACATCTCAAAACTTGTCAGGCATTAAAACTCTTGGATTTATGTGGAAATTATGACACAAAAAGTCAACTTTCCCAAAAGACAAGTGCAGTATCTTGCCTGCCAGAAACCAGAAAGAATGCATAAGGTCCATTGAGTTATATCATGGAGCAATTATAGTTTATGATAATAAGGTCACACTGATTGTACATTGAAAGCTCACATGGTTTATTTATGGCCGCTTTCCATTCATGTGGGAAGTATGGGGACTGATGGGTGAAGGAAGGTTTACACATTGTACAAGCTTCAAGGAACGAATACAAATTCTTCTTTTTCTATTGACATTTTTTTCTGGTTGTCTGCCGGCCCGAAGTTCGTTGCCCATCACTACAACACCTCCGCTTTTACGCTGACTCAAATTAAAATTTCCCTTCTTCCCTCGAAGCGAATCATAATATGATTGGATCAAAGTTTTGGTCGCTAGGTCAACTTTCGGGTTTTTAAGAAGCTATTATTAAATTTTCATTGGGAAAAAAAGCTTTTTTAACCCAATTGCACGAAAAACCGCCACACTAAAATAAGCACGAACTCATGTCATGATCGCATAGACTAGCGCGCATTGTTCCCTCAGTATTATAGGCCTATTTTTTTATACAAACAGTCTTCGGTCGAAAAATCAAATAACGTGACATGAAATAAAAAAATAATTCTCTTGAAGGTGTCTAAAAACCTAACATTTCCCACTTTGCCACTGTTACACAGAATCAGTATAACCATGGTATAACGCATCTTGACAAAAGACAACACAAACAACACATAACACAACAATGCATGCATATGCAGTGTCAGGTCTTCCTCCATCACTACACGGTAGGGGAGGTCAAGTGACGGTCGTTTGCTAAATTTAAATTTGGTACCCGGCTAAATACAATAATGGGCTGGGCGGAGTGTGTGGTGACAGCTGACCGTGATATAGCTACGCATAATGCAGTTTGCATGCAGCGGGTATTGGGTTGTGGACGATCAAACGGCACGTGTTAATTGTAGGATCGGATCCCCTCAGGAAATTCGTGACGCTGTGACCCAATATCGCCGTTCATTAGCCCGGAGTCCCCCGTGCTTGCTGGCTGCCTTTTACGGTGAGTTAAATCTATTGAAATGTTGTATTGAACAAACACTTAGTTAATAATCAGTTGAATTGTACTCGTTGCAATTTTGGTCGTCATTTGTGGTATTTACGAGTGCAATAATGTGGACATAGATTTACCAGAATGTTCGTGATGAAATAACTCACGTCGAACAGCCTCCATGGTGAACAAGTATATCGTTAACCGTGTACTGTATGGCATGGAGAGTGATTTGGAAAAACCTCGTGTTTTTACTACGTTTACGTTTACGTTGATAACTCTGCAGACGTCTTTTAAGCGAGGACGTTAGACCAAGCGTGCTTAGATCAGACCATGGTGGAATAAATCAGACCATGGAGGTAGGATTATTAGCAATCCTACCTCCTGGGTCCATGATCAGACACATGCTCCATGTCTACGTCCATGCTCCATGGAAAAACAAAATTGAAGAAACTGATTACTGAACATCGATTGATGCCCTCCATGATTTCACCCTATGTTATGTGTTTCCCCCACCATATGTATTGAGAATACAGTACTGTGAGTACAGTACTAGCTATAAACATCCTACTTCTAGAAACACAGAGGAGCCTTATAGTTTCTAGAAGTACCATCCGTAGAGGTAGAATTTTTTCCTCCATGAACCATCTACAATTAACATTATTTGCCTACACACTGTCTGTCCCAGCAAGAAACAGTGGGAAGCTACCATTTACGATCGGTCCTACTACTTGCCGTCAACTCGCCGACTTGCCGTCAAGTCAACTCATTCTCGTGCCGTCAACTCGCTGTCAACTCATTCTCGTGCAGTCAACTCATTAAACTTACATGACAAAATCTATAAAAGGGGCACGGAAGTGTTAAGTTTGGGCTAAATTACATATTTCTCATGGTTTTAGGTAAAAATTCATTCACGACTTTGTGTTGATAAAAAAAAAAGTACCAATCATTGACATCTTAGGCCAAGACTAATCAATGTGAAAAAGCAAGATGGCGGCCGCGGTTTTGCTGCTTCGAGATAATTTTGTCGCGAGAAAAAACTCAATTTTTATTCCAAAATATGACCTACAACTTCTGCGAATTTTCTTTGAGCTGATACTCTACAATTCTATGCTTCTTCTGTGGATTTTAAATGTATATTGGAGGAGTTGACGGCGAGTTGATGGCGCAAGTGAGTTGACGGCAAGTAGTAGGACCCTTTGTGATTATTTATTTTGTGTGGTATTAATTTGTCCGTATTTGTGGAGATTGTTGCTTGAATTGTATAAAAAGTTGTAAACTTGCCCTGCTGTGTTTTTGTGTGTGATCTTTAAAAGTTGCTCTCCTCTAAACTAGGGGAGTCTAGTCTATATTATGCCTTTACCAACTATGTTTACGTATAGAGCATTGAACCGTTATTTTTTAGCTAACTTTAGAAATGTGATATCAATGGATTTAGATGTTAGTTTTTTTCACACGGGAATGTGCCAATAAGAAATTATGTAAATTACTTTTCTACCACACCTATAAAAACTGACTTTCAGTCAGTTGATAATTAGTTATTTTGACCGATTTTCTTTTGACCCACCACCCAAAGTGTTAAAATATTTAGGCCTAAACGTTGACTAATCTGAATTACCCTTTTAAGGACTCAACTTTTAGAGAATGAATGCATACAACAAAGATGCTTGCAAAGGGATATTGTGTGGAAGTGGGAGAGTGCCAGATTAAATAATAATTAATAAGACTTTTTAAATGCGCACATATCCACTTTGCTGGGTGTTCAAGTCGCACTGGCATTAATGTTCTTTTAAAACTAAGTACACATTTATCATGTTTTTATTACATGCTTTTTCCTGCATCAGGAAATCCACTAGACAAGGCTTGCTACTCAAAATTTTCGCCAGAAGAGAAATTGTTACGAGACGGAATCTGAAATGAATGAGTAAAAATTGTCAACTCAATTTTGACCACTGCCTTCATTTGAGCAAGCAGGTTAAGAGAAGATTAATGTCATTCAGTCCTGAGTGATACTTTATGGAGGCAACAAATGCGATTTCCTCCATGCACCCTCTAGTCCTTGCCTCGGTGCCCTTGAATTGCAGTAAAAAATTCTCATTGTTTAGGGTGCTTTTAGGGTGCCCAAGAACGAAGTAATACTCACCAATGGTAGCCAATTCAAGGGTATGACAGGAAATATCGAAACATAGAATTAATAAAAAATATATTGTTCATGACTTTTAAAGGCAGTGGACATTATTGGTAATTACTCAAAATAATTATTAGCACGAAACCTTAAGTTTTCGAGACCTCAAGTTTAGAACTTGAGGTCTCGAAATCAACCATGTCATATTGCACGGAACTTTGTGTGACAAGGGTGTTTTTTCTTTCATTATTATCTCGCAACTTCGACGACCATTTGAGCTCAAATTTTCACAGGTTTGTTATTTCATTCATGTTGAGATACACCAAGTGAGAAAACTGGTCTTTGACAATTACCAATAGTGTCCACTGTCTTTTACTGTCATTGTTAACTGTACTGTCTGATGTTTTGTTGTCAATATGTTAGTTTTTTATTACGGAGATCAACTGATGGCAAAGACAAAATAAATAAAAGCTGGTGAAAAAACTATTGAGGTTTGAACGAAAATTTGGAACGAAAATGAAGCTCTGAACATAATGTTGTTTTAGAATACTGCACAATTACAGTACATTTATTGCATGAATCCACTGTGTGAATGCCTTTTGTGCTCAATGTCAACACTTTTAATTCACTCTTGATTCTACCGTGGGGGTTGAAATGATTCTACTGAACATTGAGCTTAATGTCTGAAAGCCTTGTGCATGCCCTCCTAACCAACCCTGACCCCCCATGCACAAATTCCAACCTGCAATTGTACTTGAATAAGGCAATCGATGTGTGGTGAAGAGGTTTTCAACTAGTGGTTTAGTCCCAACGAGGCATGGTTCTTGATAGTTTTACCGAGGCGGAAGTCGAAGTAAATTATCAAGAACCAAGCCACGGCGGGTTTAAACCACTTGTTGAAAACCGATTCAACACACTTTGATTTCCATTCATAAATACCTTTCGGTCAAAAATCATCAACACTTTTGGTCAAAAAGTAAAATAAATGCACAAATTATAATTATTCAATGTTTTCTTTTAACACAACACCCCTCAAGCTATGAATGGTAAGGCCCTCCGCCGCTCTCGCGTAAAGAACTCCTTCTAAGGGAATGCTGTGGGCGTCGCGCGTATCGCGTGATGTGGCACAACTGTTTCAGCCGTTGCTCTCGACCAATTGGAATGAAGAAACTGTCTTATAAGCATAGTTGCAAGTTTGCGTGTCACGCCCATGTTTCAACACTTTTTACTGGTCATAAACCAAGGTTTATACACACCTACAAAGTAGGCCTACATGTAGAGGCCTACATTTTAAACTGCCAGGGACATTTCTGGGACAAGTGTTGAAGGGAGGGTAGGGTTTGACATTAATTTTCCCTACATTTGTACGTAAGTACTCCCCAAATATGGTCCACTTGACAATTCACCACTTGCAACACTTGAGGATCAGTCAAATTTGTATCCCTAAATTAATTGTACCGATTCTGTTTGTGTGTGTGTGTGTCGATTTTAAAAGCACTCTATTGAACAAAATATTCAACAGTTTGATCAGGGCTAAATAAAGTTGAAATCCCTGTGATCTTGATGAATATGATTTTACCTCGAATTCAAGCCCTTGCTCGCGCAACAAAAAACATAATACAGTAAGTGCCTTCAAACAAATTGCACAAACTGAAATTCCTTTAAAAAAAAACTTGGATATGCGGCTGTCACAAGGTTTAGATTCTACTATTTCTAAGCCTGTGTGATCACGTTTTTGTGTTATTAAACAAAACCTTCCTGAGACAGCCGATCACTCTTTTGTGACAATTTGAGCAAATGATACATTGTACACTATAATGACCCTTTGATATTTCACCAAGAATAATTTATAAAAGGGTGACCGTGTCGGTTGGATATTCTCTGTACATAGACACATGTCTGTCAAAAGTACATTGTCCCTTGCCCTTGACCGGGTAGTTTATGGTCACAGTGAACATTCTAAGGGGTCAGGACAACCAATTCAAAAAATCAATTAAAGGCAGTTGACACTCGGTAATTACTCAAAATAATTATTAGCATAAAACCTTTCTTTTGTCATTGTGAGAAACGGCTTCCTGTTTTCATGAATTTGATTTCGAGACCTTAGAAATCAGAGTTAGAACTTGAGGTCTCGAAATCAACTATCTTAACGCACACAACTTCGTGTGACAAGGGTGTTTTTTCTTTTATTATCTCGCAAGTTTGATGGCCGATTGAGCTAAAATTTGCAAAGGTTTTTTATTGTTGCATATGTTGAGATACAACAACTGTGAAGGCTAGTATTTGACAATTACCAATAGTGTCCACTGCACTAAAAGATATAGAGCAATGTTGTGATCATACTACGATCATATTTTGTAGGGGTCTCAGTACAACCAGTTTTGCTCACAGCCATAGGAAAACAACTGGACGGTGATCTAGACCATGTGGAATGAAAATAAAACCTTCCATCAAACCCCCAAACCTCTTAATTAAAATCATGACATTATGTGTCTGTTTGTTTAAAAGAATAGGATCTTACATGTACATTGGGTTTTTTTCAGCGTAACTTGCTGATTTATCGGCCAAACTGGAACTCTGTTTCTCTTTTGTTTTTTTCTCTTTTTTTTTTACTGTGCCTTGATCGCCTTACATAATGTGTGCATTATACAAGTCTTTAATTATTATTATTATTTTATTAATATCATTTACCTA
The DNA here is from genome assembly GCF_032118995.1 of Asterias amurensis. NCBI lineage: Eukaryota > Metazoa > Echinodermata > Asteroidea > Forcipulatida > Asteriidae > Asterias > Asterias amurensis. The sequence continues at coordinate 15,767,486 of NC_092650.1, forward strand.
TGAATGAATTAATATTATTATTAAAGTAGCAGGTCTGCCAAGTTTCAGTATATTTCAGTGTCTGCTTGTTTGAAAGAAAAAGAAAAACAAAACAAAAAACATTCACAATTCTGTCCCACTGAGCACTGTAAAAGAACCCTGGATGACTTGCAAAAAATAGTAACCTTGCTGGCGCGATGGCCAACAAAGGGCGAAGCGAAGAATCACTTTTGGTACCATAAGCAAATAAAGTACATAAAGCATGCAACACACTATACAAGGCTTCGTTTAGTGCCTAGCTTGGCTTGCAACTTCGGTAAAGAGTTTATAAAATCCTTGTCATTATCAGAGTTTTTTGGGGGATTATCTTTTATTTACCATCTGATCTGAATAAATACCCTTTGAACTGCCGCAGAAAGTAACATTTTATCTTCAAACCCTAACCATCCCCAACCCATCATAATCTTATTTTCTTGATACTGTGTTCCTGAAGCCAAGGCAGTTTTTTTTCTTAGGGCAACTTTTTGAGGGACATTAAAAAAAAACATTTACTGGAACTTTTCAAAGGGCACCAAGACACTGACCATGGGGCATGGAGGCAATCAGCACCCAGGCCTTCACAAATCAAAGGGTACTGCTTTTATGTGGGATTTGCAAACCACCATACATGCAATAACTTAGAATCCAACAGTTTGGGTAGAATTTTCTGTGGAGTGAGGAAGAATCTTAGTAAATCACTTTAAAAAAAGAATTGTATAATTAAACTGGACTTCAATCTAGGTACATGTATGCTACACTCTAAATGGAACTGATTTACATTTAATCCAAAGGATTGTAATTAGGAACCAATTCATTTTTACAATTAAAATAAAATCTTTTGAGATTTTAATTTTAAATGCTTCGGATCAATGTTAGTAAATCTTTAAATGGATTGGTCACTAACTACAATCCTTTGGATAAACTTTTAAATCCCTCCAATTAAGAGTGTTGTCCTTCATCTGTCATTTTTTTTTTGTCTGGTCCATACAGTCAACAAATTACAAGCCTTGGGGACGACTAGTCCGTTTGATTACATTAAATTAGTTTGTTCCTGTGTCATCACCGTCGCCGAGAGAACCTTGGGAACTGATTTGATGTATTTTGTTTGCACTTCTTTTATTTACAGATACCACATCGTGCGATGCTTGCAGCCATGTAGACCAAACAGACTTACATTAGGCTCAGCGTCCGACCAATGAGACGGGATACTATACTCATCCCAGACTCCAGTCACTCAAAATCCCAGGAGATCTGCTCCGCCTGAGGCTCTCACAATCTCCAGGAAGAGTTTCCTGTGCGGTTTGGAACAAATTAAAAAGTTAAACTTGACCCTGCAACACTTGTAACAGGTCATCAGATCCATCAAGGTCTGCTTCATTTTGAGGTCAAGATCAAACCCACGGACGGTGGGGGAATTTTGAGTATTTGACTGGTGGGTAGAAACTGTTACTTGAAAGGGGAAGATAAGGAGGGCCGGAGAGAGAGAGCGATTAAGACTGGAGAGAGACGGTGCTAAGGAATGGCTGATAAGATCAGCTGTACATCAACCAGTGAAGATTCACCTTACTGTGCCCTGGACCATTGCTATTCACAAGCGGTCGTCATCGGTAAGTGTACATTCCAGGGAGACGATTTCGTCTCCAGAAAGTTTGCATAGCAAAAAAGTAAAGACTTACATAGGCCTAACTTATTTTGATTTGGCACAATCTTCCTCAGGACTTGTCATTAGGGACACTCCTAGTTTCTCTTTCGTAAAAGATCTCTACCCATGTAAAGCTTCTACTTTATGCGTTATGATCTTGATGGAATCGGGCCTTGTAAATTGTAATTGTTTTGCTATATTTACTGTTATGAAGAAATCTAGGTACATTTACTGTGTGGCAGTCAGTGGTTTATATTAGTTTTTTTTCAACCAGTGCATCTGATAAGGGCTTGAATTTTTGGAAAAAAAAGACACAAGACTGCAGAACTTGTGTTGTAACATTTTTACTGGACCAGAATATAAAAGAGTTAAAGGGAAGGTACACTATTGGTAATTGTCAAAGACCAGTGTTCTCACTTGGTGTAATGTATCTCAACATATGTGCATAAAATAACAAACCTGTGAAAATTTGAGCTCAATTGGTCGTCGGAGTTGGGAGAAAATGATTAAAGAAAAAACACCCTTGTTAAACGAATTTGTGTGCTTTCAGATAGGAATAAAAGACTTTTGGCTAGAGGTCTTTTATTATTTTAGTGAGAAATTACTTCTATTTCAAAATCTATGCTACTTCAGAGGAGCCGTTTCTCACAATGTTTTATACCATCAATAGGTCTCCAAGTGCTCGTTACCAAGTCAGTTTTTAAGTTAATATTTGTTTTGAGTAATTACCAAACGTATACCTTCCCTTTAAACAAGCACTCAAAGAAAATTTATAAGTGTACTTTGATACTCTTGATAAAGATTTGAAAGATAATGATCACATGTCAGTCAATATTTGTTTACAAAGGTAACACACAATGAGGTATTTATTCAAATGAAAAACACAAGTCCACAGAGTTTACCAAGAGTTTATACCAGCTGAGCCCTGCTGATCTGGGCCCAATTTCATAGAGCTGCTAAGCACAAAAATTTGCTAAGCATGAAATTTCTACCTTGATGAAAACAAGATTACCAACCATATTTCCACTTGTTGCATATATTGCTTGATACTGGTATTCAGCTGTGGATTGCTTAATCCTGAAAATCACATGGAAATTTGGTTCTCAAGCATGAAATTTATTCCTTGATAAAAACAGGATTACCAACCAAATTTCGATGTGATTTGCCGGATTAAGCAGTCCATAGCTGAACGCTAGTAACAAGCAATATGCAACAAGTGGAAATTTGGTTGGTAATCTTTTTTGCAAATTTTTGTGCTCAGCAGCTCTATGGAATTGGGTCCAGATCTTACTTTGAAAAATTTAAGATTCCAGTTTGAGCAAATAATTTGATTTATGTTTTATTTATTCCAGGCAATGGACCGTCAGGTATAAGCCTGTCTTACATGCTATCGGGACATTGGCCGTACTATACCAGTGAAGAGCCCCATCCCGATCCATACCTACATGCAAGGTTACTCCAAGGGGACGAAGAGGAGTCACTTATTCAACAGGTAAGAACTAAGTAAAATTTGAAACTTTGCATGGTGGAAATACGATATAGAAAGGTTTGCAGTAACACCATTATCTCTAAATGAGTTGGGGTGGTTCTGAAAAGAAGCGTTTGTTTCAACTCGGCGTTTCGATCAGTATGCTCTGATCTTCTTCAAGCTTTCTCCAGAAGACGATCAGAGCATACTCATCGTCAAACACCATGTAATGACTATCTCTAATGAGTTGGGGTGGTTCTGACAAGAACGGTTGGTTTCAACTCGACGTTTCCATCAGTATGCTCTGATCTTCTTCTAGAGAAAAAAAAAAAAAAGAGAAAAAAACTTAAGGTAAGAACTAGTTTCTTTCCAAGTTAGAAATAGAGCGACCAAGAAAGAATAATAGAGCGGAGAAAACTTTCAGCAAGGTTGGCACTCACCAGCACTCAACACAGAAGTCTATGAAAGATCAGGGCCCAATTTCATAGAGCTGCTAAGCAAGAAAATTTGCTTAGCATGAAATGAAGTCTCTGAAAGATCAGGGCCCAGTGTCATAGAGCTGCTAAGCACAAAAATTTGCTTAGCATGAAATGAAGTCTATGAAAGATCAGGGCCCAATTTCATAGAGCTGCTAAGCACGAAAATCTGCTTAGCATGAAATGAAGTCTCTGAAAGATCAGGGCCCAATTTCATAGAGCTGCTAAGCACGAAAATTTGCTTAGCATGAAATCTCTTACTTAATAACAACAGGATTACCAACCAAATTTCCATGTGATTTTCAGGAAGCAAACAACAGCTGATTACTAGTAACAAGCAATGTATATGTAACAAATAGAATTTTTTTTGTTAATCCTATTTTTATCAAGAAAGAAATTTCATGCTAAGAAAATTGTTGTGCTTAGCAGCTCTATGAAATTGGGCCCTGCTCTGGGTTAGTAGAATATAAAGCAAGATAAGTTCTCATACATGTCATAAGAACATAATTTACCCAGCAAGAACATGTAGATACACATATGGTGTTACTGTAGGCAACATTCTTTGCCAGGGGCGCGTTCCACTCGCGCAAACGACTCGCACTGTTTGCGCAAACGTTTTTCATCTTTTGAACGATTGGTGCGTATATGCCATGTCAATATGGCGGCGCCCTGAAATGAAGATGGCGCGCACCATACGTAGTTTTTTAAAAAACTTCGTTTTTGCTGTAATAGTCCTCTTTTTGACATCATTACATCAACTAATTAACTTTGTTATTTCAAATCTGCATTATCATCCACAGAAAATACAATGTAGTTATGTTTGTGACAAAGAAATAATACCGTATGCTTGTCCGCCATTTTAAAAACCACTCGCCAACACCTCAGAAGTATGTTCGCACAAAGTTGCATAAAGTTGCGCACGATAGGTAGTATTTTTAAAAACTTTGTTTTTGCTGTAATAGTCCTCTTTTTGACATCATTACATCAACTAAATAACTTTGTTATTCCAAATCTGCATTATCATCGACAGAAAATACAATGTAGTTATGTTTGTGACAAAGAAATAATACCGTATGCTTGTCCGCCATTTTAAAAACCACTCGCCAACACCTCAGAAGTATGTTCGCATAAAGTTGCATAAAGTTGCGCACGATACGTAGTATTTTTGAAATCTTTGTTTTTGCTGTAATAGTCCTCTTTTTGACATCATTACATCAACTAAATAACTTTGTTATTCCAAATCTGCATTATCATCCACCGAAAATACAATGTAGTTATGTTTGTGACAAAGAAATAATACCGCATGCTTGTCCGCCATTTTAAAAACCACTCGCCAACACCTCAGAAGTATGTTTGTGCAAAATTGCCAACGTTCGCCAACGGTGGTGGCGAACAACTCGTTCCACTTGAAATTGTTGGCGAACGTGCGCAACTGTTGGCAACGTTTGCGCGAGTGGAACGCACCCCAGGCCTGGACCAAATGGAGGCTGCGGAGGCCATGGGCTCTGTTGCCCCTGGTCTTGGCCTTTGGGCCCCTTCAAAACATTCCAATAGAATTTAAGATTTTCCAATGGATGTGTCCTTTGCAATATGGAAATGGTCTTGCCCTCTCATCAAAGATGATATTCCAAACCAACAAAGTTACACGTACTTTGTTGTGCACCAGTTGCAACAATGCAACCTTCTGTTAAGCTAGATTTGTCTGTGCTTAGCAAGGTTCTATGCTTACAGTCTTTATGAAATTGGCCCCTGCTACTTGACACATCTAAGATATGGGTTTTAAAAAAAGAGCTTGTGTGATCATTATGTTATAAGGCAAGACTTTTCTGTTTCTAGAAAGTTGTTATGTTACACGAAACTGGCCCCTGGTATTTGATACTTTCTCTGAGATCCGAGTTAAAGAGAAAGAGCATGTTCGATCAAATTTTTTGTTGTTTTTCGTTTGATAGGATCTTGAGTTGCTTAGTAGTGGACTAGAGGGCCGGTCACTGAACCCGGTGTCCCTGCTGTTTGACAACTTGTATCAGCCGAATGCAGACTTTGACGATGACCAGAAGACGCGTCTGGAGTGGAGATTCGATTCCTCCAAGGCTGTCAATCACAGGGTACTAGGGAAGGGGCAAGCAGGCGGATCATGGAGGGTAAGTTAGAAGACGAAGTCACTTTAAGCTCTTTATGGATCATTGATTTTTAAACTTGTTAATCACCATACGTGCAGACAGTCCACATGATGCTATCAAGCAAACTGAGTGTTTTGTTGGCTCGGTTAATTTTTTAAAGAAAACTACATTCGAATATGGCATAATCTCTACCTAAATACTGTTAAAATTCAAAAAATGAGATGCGAGTCAGTAAAGTTGCTTCTTTTCAGTTCTCTACCAAAGAATTTGCCCTTGGTATGTCCCTTTATCCAGGGGAATGATTTTCCATAAAAATAATAGTATTTTTAAATTTTGTTTTCTTAAGTTCATTCTTAAAAAAAAACACAAAGATATAACCAAAGAGAATGCTCCAGACTACAGACTAGGGCTATGAAAACCCAAGATATATTTATACTAGTAGGCTTCCCACTCGCAAGCTTTTGCACTTGCAAAACATTCGCGCTTTGCGCTCCCAGTGTAGGGTTTTTACAATAGCCTATAATATCCCTGTTTATCCTATTTTCTTCTAATAATAATAATAACAATATTAATAAAAGACTTGTAATTGGCACGTATCCAACCTGTTGGGTGTTCAAGGCGCAAAAAAGACAATTCCAAATCTCGCTTGTCATGTTTCAGGATATGGAGGACTCTGTACGCACTCTGAGCCTGGGACGCTGGATGGAACTACCAGGGATGAACTTCCCTGACTGGGTAGCTGACTACAGGTAAATAAACAAATAATAACAACATCAACACAAACTGATGGCAAATGACTGATGTCAAACGCTTATAAAAAAGTCAAGGGTGCCATATTAATAGACACTTTTTAAAATTAGAATCAGAGTGGCATGAATACAAGTTCAAATGTATAAAAACCACTCCATGTGATTACAGCGGAGTGTTGTTGCCATCAAAGTGGAATGTTGACTTGAGAGATCCCAACTTGGCAAATAATGGGTTGGAGTTGTTAAGTGGTCGGCCAAAGGTCGGCTTTCAGTGAAAGGTGGACCCAGTTTAAACAAACTTAGTGTAGCTATCGTTGCTTGGATAGTGGTATATATAATTTGTAATGGTTCAAACACTGGGAGAGCGTGTTGTTCAAGCGTGATATTCTTCCTACTTTTAGTCTAATATCCATTTTTTTTTTTTTTTTTTTTTTTTTTGTGCTTAAAGGTACACCTTTGGTAATTGTCAAAGACCAGTCTTCTCACTTGGTGTATCCCATCATATATGCATAAAACAACAAGCCTGTGAAAATTTGGGCTCAATTGGTCATCAAAGTTGATTGAAAGATACAACTTTCAAAACAAACAAAGCGTAGGTCTACAATTTTTAATTGTTGAAGCCGAATGCTAGTAATTTTACTACCTTGCAGTAGCACTGCTGCGTTACCAAAGACACGCGCACGCAGTTTTTACTCGGCTTTTTTGTTCCATCCAAAAAGTACCATTGCACGCTGGCAGCGTGCAATGGTACTTTTCGGATGGAACGAAAAAGCATGGTGAGTGACTAAGCGTGCAATGGTACTTTTATTTGCTATCATGTGACGGACAATCCTCCAATCAAATGGCAAGGATATGCTTGGGTGTTATATAAAATAATATTAGCGGCAGTGAAGTTCCTGTAGCTCACTAGGGTGGGGGGTTTACTGTTTACTCGAGTTGGGGTTTTCGGCCCAGTGGGGTTTAGGGTAGGGGGCTAAACAGGGTTTTTGGTTGAGGGCTCATAAGGGTTTGGGGTTAAAGGCAGTGGACACTATTGGTAATTACTCAAAATAATTGTTAGCATAAACCCTTACTTGGTGACAAGTAATGGGAGAGGTTGATAGTATAAAACATTGTGAGAAACGGCTCCTTCTGAAGTGAAGTAGTTTTTGAGAAAGAAGTATTTTTCCATTTGATTTCTTGAAATCAGGCATCTGAAAGCACACAACTTCGTGTGACAAGGGTGTTTTTCAGTTTTATAGTTATCACGCAACTTCAACGACAAATTGAGCTAAAATTTTCACAGGTTTGTCAATATATGCATACCGGTACATGTTGATTTTTTTTTTTTTTTTCGGGGGGGGGGGGGGAAGGTTTGTCTGAGGTTTTATAGTATTCTGTTTATGGACTAGTGTATACTTCATTTTCTTTCTTTCATAAATTGAAGTAATGGATATGAAAACCAAAAGTGTTTAAGATGCATGTGAAACTTGCACAGTCAGTTGTGGACGCATGAACGATTATGAACTATGTATAATTGAGCATTTATTTATTATATTTTTTTTTTCCTTAGGGAGCGTGTAGGTAAAGTCAATGACACCAACGGCAGAGCCTCACTGGGTGAAGTCTCTCGCTACTATAAGGAGTATGTCGAGTTCACAGGGTTGGAGAAGTCTTTCAGACCCTACACCCTGGTCACGTCGGTTCAACAGCTCAAAGGAAGACGGGTCATCAACAGCGAGAGTGGGGAGCCAGAGATCCAGTGTCCACGATGTCGCAAGTATGAGGGTCAGAAAATCTTTGAGGTGAAGGGTCACTTTGTAGCGGACACGACATGTTGCGACCGGTCGGTTAGCGCGAGAGACACGTTCACGATACTGACCCCTAACGTTATTCTGGCGACGGGGATGTTGGGTATTCCGAACCGTCTTGAGGTACCCGGTGAGGATCTTCCGTACGTCTTGTACAGCCTCAAGGATCTAGAAGCGGCGATTCAGAAGGAGGACGTACATTCTAATTCGGATCCTATCCTCATCATCGGTTCTGGTCTCAACGCCGCCGATGCAGTCCTCACTGCTATGAGCGCAGGGGTACCGGTGGTCCACGCCTTCCGACGCTCCGCCTCCGATAAGGAACTCATTTTTTCCAAACTGCCAAAGTCCATGTATCCGGAGTACCACAGAGTGCACCGGTTGATGAAGGAGCTTGAATTCAGCGCCGAATTCGTTGATGACTTGAGCTACAGGAGTCTGCAACAGAGCACGGTACATGAATTTAAGCCAAACCACAGGGTAGCTATTAAGGGTCAGAAAGGCTGCGGGTACTTGCAGGTGTCTGTGGCCGTTGTGCTGATCGGCTCGCGACCAGATCTCTCCTTCCTGCCCAATGAGGGTAAACATCTAGGGGTGAGAGAGGAGCTGGCACCCATCTCGTATCAGAACAATCCCATTGATGTCAACCCGTACACGATGGAGGCGCGCGCGGAGCCAGGCTTGTACGCCATGGGACCGCTAGTTGGCGATAACTTTGTAAGGTTTGCTAAAGGCGGGGCTCTCGCCGTTGCAAGTCACATCTACAGTAAAACACACGGTGCACGTGAAACCTAGCAGGGTATTAGTTTCTTTCCCAGCATTATTTAAAAACAGTTTTTTTTTAATTGTATGTTACTGTGCCTTGTTAGGATTTCAAATCTAAGACCTGCAATTTAAAGGTATTGTACGATTGGTAGCGATGACAAAATAGTGGCAGACGTTGTTCATGTTTTGGTAAAGCTGTTTCTGGCCGTTATGTTCTCGAAAGAGTTAACAATGATGTTTGTTAATACCGTTTAATACCTTTAACAAGACAGTGGATACTATTGGTAATTGTCAAAGACCAGTCTTTTCACTTGGTGGTGTATCTCAATATATGCATAAAATAACCTGTCAAAATTTTAGCTCAATTGGTCGTCGAAGTTACGAGATAATAATGGATGAAAAAATATTGATTTCGAGACCTCAAATTCTAAATCTGAGGTCTCGAAATCAAGTTCATGGAAAATTACTTTTTCTTGAAAACTACGTCCTCTCATAGGAGCATTTCTCACGATGTTTTTATACTATCAACAGCTCTCCTTTACTCTCCATGCTACAAATTATTCTGAATAATTACCAATAGTGTCCACTGCCTTTAAAGCATTTCGAACCAAAGGAAAATGTTCATAATACTCAATGCAGAGGAATGTTCTGTTCAAGTGACGAATTAGCTCAGGGCCTTTTTCATCAAGCGGAGCTAGGAGGTTGTAGGTCTGTATTCTTTCCTATTTTCCACTCGTTTTTTTTTTAAAACAAAATAATTTTGTTTCTTAAAACAGTAAATCATTGATACATTTTTCCAATCAATGTCTCAATTGAAACTTTGATATAATAAGCTTGTTAGCATGAAACCGTTTTTAAATTTTGTTGTCAACCGGCCACAAATGGGTGAGACAGTAAGTTGGAATTGATTCAAAAAGATTTGGCAACAAAAATTGTATTGGTTGTTGGTTGTTGCCAATATCTGGTGGGTGTATGAGAAAGAACATCATGTAAGAAACAAATTGCAATAAAACTATTGAGAGGTTAAAATACAGTGTTGTGCAAGACATTCTTCATGTTCTTGTTGAGTTGGTTAAACATCTTTGGTTATACATTACCAACGGACGTGTACACACTCAACGCTAAACAAGTTGCACTAGTCCACGGATAGAGGGCTTTTCTGTAAGCCACAAACCAGAGTCGTGTATTGGGAGAGTTATGACAACTTGCAATTAGAAGCCATTTTGTTCCTCAAGAAATGCATGGGCGATCATGGGGTGCCAGACTAGTCTGCCTATTTGGTTGTGCTGCATTTGGAGACAACATGGCGTCCAGCAAGCACATAACCAAAGAAAACTGGTTCCTCCATGTTGCAACTCTCTCAATAAGCCTTTTTGAGGTATGGCGGACGTGATACGCGCGCGTCACACGCCGCGACTGATGCCACGCTCACCATACTGGTGGGCATTAGATTTACGTGTAAACGCCGCGTCGCCTAAAATGCGCACTTCACTGAATAACATGCGTTCTATTTCTATGGTCAATACGCACAAATTTACCACAACTTTACAGTGTTGTAGCATTGTGTCCGCCATACTTCAAAAAGGCTTATACACAAGGTTGTTTTGGAGTGTGGTGGGTGATCTGGAAGTTTTTCCAATCAGCACCCTTTATCATTTGTTGTTATGCGGGTAAGAGTATGAGCAAATAAACCAAATGTTCCTATAATTTTTAAATTGTAGTATTGGTTAGGAACAGTTATGTTGGGCATGTTCGTTTCTTTTTATGAGATTCAAATTTTAGAAAAATTCATTGGGAGTGTTTTGTGAATGCTGGGTTTAGAGGTGTTTTGTACAAATTATGAAGTATTTTTGAAAGCACTGTTAATTCCATTTGAATGTGTAAATTATGTTTGATGTACTTTAGTCAGGCAGGAATTGATGAAGTTAGTGTACATCAGGAATATTTTTAAAGAATGTACAATGTTAGTTACATATTTATAAAATAAATATTGCACTGTCAACTCTAACAAAAATAGGCAGGGTATACCTTTGTGGTAATTGCTCCACAACTTCATGACAATAGAAACTTGCTTGGTAAACATCACTGGAGAGCTGTATAATTGTCAGTATAAAACATTGTTAGAGTAGAACTAAACCCTTTTGAAGTAACGTAGTTACAAAGAAAAGTCTTTTTTTCACCCCAAAATGTTGAAGGTTTTATCAGACATCTGAAAGCACACAATTTTACGCATAATGTTTTTCTTCTTTAATTTTCTTCTTTAATTTTCTTCTTTGCAATTTCGATGATCAATTGACCCCAAATTTTCCCAAATTGAAACCTACCTATTATTATAATTATTATTCTAACTGATTGCTTTTCTTTTTTTTACTATTGCTATCTAATTTGACACTGCTATATTTAAAAGTATAAATATTTTTTAATGAAACTTTTTCGGTTTTACCTTATAATCTAAAATGTATGGTTATTTAAGAAATTAACCTATTATTAGAATTATCATTCTAATTGGTCGCTTTTTTTGTTGTTACGTTGAATCAGGGTGTTCTTGCAACAAATTTTAATTTAAAATGTAAACAAAATCCAAAAGTTATAATGGAATTTGGTTGTATCTTCATCTCTCAGCATTGAAACATTGTATGCAATTATTAGTTGCGATAATCATAAACCCTCCTATTATGCAAAGTACTTCACAAACCTTGCAGAGACCAGACAGCTACATTATTAAAAATTATACTCATTCAAGGGTATTTCTGAACCACAAGATCCACCGTGGGAGATTTCAATCCTGTGGCGTGTCGTGGCTGAGCGGATAAGAGCACCAGACTCAAGCTTTGGTGCTTTTGTTCAGCAGAGTGTGGGTTTGAATCCCGGTCGTGACACTTGTGTCCTTGAGCAAGACACTTCACTATAATTGCTTCTCTCCATCCGGGGGTAAAAGGGTGCCTGCGAGGGCAGAGATGGAATTAGCTTAGTGCGCTACATATTTGGCAGCACAGTCTGTATACTCCCCAGGGAGCTGAGATGGTTTAAGGAATGATTTAAGGCCCAGTGACCAGGGGTACTAAAGTTGGAAGCTCTTCTAGATGCCCTTTGGATGTATACAGCCCTGTATAAAAACTGATCATTGTTATCAGCATCGATATCGGAAAATTATTTAGGTAGTACAGGTCACACAAAATGGGCAAGAGTGTATTTGAAGGGTGATAACTGGGCCCAATTTCATGGCTCTGCTTACCGCCAAATTCTGCGCTTACGATCATGATTTGCACTAGCCTTGTTAGCGCAAAATGCCTAGTAACGTGGATTATGCACGCGCAGAAGCCAAAATTCGCAGCTAACTTGTGAAATACACTTGCCGTAAGCACAGAATTCCCTGCTTTCGTAAGCGCCGATTCTGTGCTTACGGTAAACAGCCATAAAATTGGGCCCAGGTAGATTGTACCAGGCCTTGAATTACATGGAGGCTATCTATTTCTGGGTGTAGAACTTACAGAGAGAGACTAGGCTTATCTTTCAGAATACTGGACAACAATTTTGTATCAAGATTTATTCGGTGATAACAAATAACTAATAAAAAAGACAACACACATCATAACAGCTTCTCTTCTGTGTTAATTTGTTTGTTGCTGGATTTATGAATGTTATTATGATGATAGTGGTGGGGGCTAGTCAATCTTACTTGCAACTGAGAAGTTCAATAGCGAAGTGCCTTGCTTCATACGTTTGTATGGTGCCCTTTAACATCCAGCACAAGAACAGCATTTTTATCAATAAAGGCCTTAAAGACAGTGTACACTATTGGTAATTGTCAAAGACTAGCCTTCACAGTTGGTGTATCTCAACATATGGATAAAATAACAAACCTGTGAAAATTTTAGCTCAATCGGTCATCGAACTTGAGAGATAATAATGAAAGAAAAAAACACCCTTGTCACACGAAGTTGTGTGTGTTTAGATGGTTGATTTCGAGACCTCAAGTTCTAAATCTGAGGTCTCAAAATCAAATTCGTGGAAAATTACTTCTTTCTCAAAAACTAAGGCACTTCAGAGGGAGCCGTTTCTCACAATGTTTTATACTATCAAGTTCTCCCATTACTCGTTACCAAGAAAGGTTTTATGCTAATAATTATTTTGAGTAATTACCAATAGTGTCCACTGCCTTTAAAATGGAAAAATGGCAAGGGGTAAGTCCAGCATTTTTATCAAATTTAGGCCTTAAAATGAAAAAATGGCAAGGGGTAAGTCCAGCATGCCTTTCAAAATAATGATTAAACTAAGCATGACTTTCAAAATATCCATTAACATGTAAAACCTGTTTAATCATTATATATAACAACATTTAATTTTGAACCCCAGGCATCTGAAAGCACACAATTCTACGTATAAAGTGGCATTTTTTCTTCCATAAAATATTTCCTCCCAACTTTGGATGAGCAATTGAACCCAAGTTTTCACAGGTTTGTTATTTTATGCACATAATATTTGGTTACACCAAGTGAAGCAACTTGCCTTTGACAATTACCAAAAGTATACCCTGCATGTAAGAATGACTGGTATGGGGTGAAGCCATAATAATAAAAACCTAAAAAGGGATATAAAATGACACTTTAATGAGGCCATGGTGGCTGCTAGCGGCTGGTACCGAGGTGTCGAAATATCCAGTTCAACTTGCCACCATCATACATCGCTTTATATAATGCTCAGAATGTTGTTGTATATTTTTTATCTGGACAATTAACAGTGCAACAAGATAAGCCACATCTGGGCAGTAATAAGAATGATTAAACAAGACCATTACACAGAGCTAATCTTACAATTGATCTTAAGATTTGTATCAATCTTTAATTGCTACGCAAAGTGTGACAACACAATATAAATCACTATGGCAACACTGACAACTCATCTAACAGGGGGATCCAAGGTAAAATTTAGTTTTGTGATGCACACACATTATCAGGCGTGATATTTGGTCCCTGGAAACAATTAGGACAACTTTCTTGAGCACACAAGGGCAGACCTATAAGTATCTGCTATTTATAAAAACAATTTAGTTTTTTTTTTCCTTAAGGGCTAAACAAAACTTCAGTGATCTGTTTTAAGTAGGAATAATATCATGCCTGTTTTACGTTAGATGAAGTGCTAATAAAAATGGGGGAAAATCTTAAGCCCTTTTCACACCGATTCTCTTATCCTCAGGGAATACAGCCTTGGGGGAGGCCCCAGGACTGGCGCAATTTCACACTTAGTCCCTATATTCCACGGGGTTCCGGTTTAAAGAATACCCAAAGGTTTTACCGATTACCCCTTCTCCGGAGCAGGGGAGGCTAGTCTCCAGGGTATGCAAGTTTCCCAAGCAGAAAGTGATCATGCTGTGAAAAGGATGGTCGTTATTCCCTGGGCAATCCCGGAGTATAGAGTAGTGTGAACGGGGTTTTGGAAGTCCCTAACCTCAAGTTAAAACGGTGTAAAATGTAAAAATCCAAATATATTTGATGAAATACATTGTCAGTAGTTTTTGTTTGGATAATTCTTAGTTCATTCCTGAATGTTGATGGTGTTCCATCAGAACAGCACTGCATTTGAACTTTTGACTGTAATGTACATACCTCTTTGCATTTGATGACGTCAAATTTCAAAATGAGAGTATCAGATAAAATAAGAGCTATAATGTGCTTAGTGCAGTCTGTTTGGATTTTGAAAAACTACCTTTTTTCCTTCATAATTTGGAGCGCCTGGTAAAATGGTGCTAACTGATCAAGAGCCAAGAGTTGTCTTCAAAGAATTTGTTTAGCAAAAAGAAACGTTCGTTTTCTAAGTAAAACTTTCATTTTTGTTTAAAAATTTATGAGCATTCAAAGAAACTTTTGATCATTTACGTAAGAAAATGCCATTGACATTTTACACCGCCATAAAAATACACTTGATAATGTGACAATGATCATTTTAAGCATAGAGGAAGGACAGAGACCTTCCTCTATGTTTTAAGTAAGGGTCAAAATATGTTACAAGAAACATAGAGGAAGAAACAAACAAACAAACAACTATTTTGCTGTCAGGCCTCATATGTAGAACACATTTAACTGGGCTAAAAAACTGTGAAAAGCTGTTGTGTGCCCCTTGTATATGATGGAAGTCCAGCCAAAAAAGGACCACTTCTCTATGGTCCAACCAACATCCAACCATGGTCCAAACACTTCAAAAACACAAGTTTCTTCCTCGGAGGAAGGGCTTTTGTCTTTATATTTGTGTTGAAAAAAAGGCGGCAATTCTACTGTGCTCAAAATAGAACAAGGTTAGATCTCCATGGATCATGGGGGATGTTGACAATGGGCCTATATCAGTATTTACCCAAAGGATTAAAGAGAGTTCTGCTGCACAAACATTCCACATAGTTATGCTAGTACATGTACCGTTATAGGCAAATTTGGTCATCCATGGATAATTATGTCCCTATTGTCAATAACAAGCAGGGTTTTCAATGCAGTGGATCACTGACTCCCCCCCCACCCCCAAACAAAAAAGTAGGTCTAAGGCCAAACAAATAAAACCTGTTTAGCGTACTTCTTTTTTTTTTTAAAAGGAAGGAGGGCCTTTTTTCCCCTTGTTTTTTTTTTAAGACAATAGGCTATGGCATTTTTCAAAATAAATTTTGTTCCGTCTGAGATCAATAAAATAAAATGTATCCCTCTTTTTCGTAAAAAAAAGAAAGGAAAAAAAAAAGCCCCTCAAAAGGAAGCGTGAGGGGACGCTAAACATGTTTGTTATGTTTGTTTTTTGGCCAAACAACTGCCAATATTTCAATCACTGTAAGTGTTTACAGTCGGGGCAGAGGAGCTATATACCAGGTAACCATAGAGGTAGAATTTTTGTTTGCACAAAAAAACTTCCAGCATTTTACCAAAGATGTATGGACAGTTTACAAGAGTTTTTTCTTTTGTGGCAAAGGCTATTTCCTTCCTCCATGGACCTACTATCACAGTAAGTGTGCCTAAGTGTAACCATGAGAGACAAGCTTTGCTCAAACCCGACACCAACAAAACTTCACAACCCTTGGAAATCGGATGGTTCAATAAAAAATATCAAAACTCGTTGATCAAAAAACAACCTTGGAAATCGTTGAGTTAGCGTTGGAAACGCACTGTGCCTTGGCTTGACAGTGGCAAGTTGCTTTCAGCTGCTGGTCCAAAATCTGAAATGAAAAAATAAAAAATCAACAATGGCACTTTTTTCCGAAGTTTTACACGCTTGGCTGCAGGAACAAGAAAGTACCGTTCAAACATTTCATAAACACATTTTAAAGGTAAATAAAAGGAAAATTTAAGAAAAGAATTTTTGCTGGAGAAAACTGTGGCCATCAGGGCAGTTTTATAGAGCTGCAGGCTTAACTGTTTTGTGGTTGGCAGAAAAGAGCAGAAGACCAGCCGTCGATTTCACAAAACTGTTCCTAACTTTAAGATTGGTCTTAGGACTTAAGACGAGTCCCAACCCTGCACTGTAGCATGCAGACTTTAAAAGATTAATCCTAAGTTAGGACATGGAGGAATAAATTATTCCTCCATACTCGTCCTAACTCGAGTAAGACCAGTCCTAACTCTTTGTGAAATCCACTACAGGCATTTATACATGTTATGGTTCATTGTACACGGTAGTTTGGCTAGTAACCTTATTCTGCTTAGCATAATTTGTTGTGGTAAGCTACTTTTTAAGCTTAAGCAGCTCTACGAAATTTTGGCCAGTTAGCCCATGGTGTTACCAAACACCATGCAATGCATCAAATCCCACTTTGGAAAAAACATGCATGGGGCACCAAATTGAAGAAATCAGGGGGGGGGGGGCACTCCTAGGACAAATTCCAATGGATTACTTGGAACAAAAACTCCTTTATTTGTGGCACTTCTTTTCATAGCTTTTTCAATAGACCCTATTACATAACCGAACCAGGCCACAGGTTCTAAGTCAATTTGCACCCAAGCTTAACTTCCTCCCAATCATGCTAATACAATGTAAAGGGATTATTTTGTATGGGTTTCTTTCCTTTAAAAATACATAATCATCTGACCAGAAAGACAAGCACTTTCGAAATGTGGACAGAGGGCAAAGGTCAGCAGCCATGGTAACCAAGTAAACAATCACCCTGGATGTCAATGGATGTTTTGAATGACCACTAACTAGTTGTATTCTTTCTCATGTTTGGACAGAGAATGTCAACAAAATAGACCACTGAGGTAGAAATTAGAACCTCCATGAAATAGACTAAGTGGATGAAGAACAGGCAGTGGTTTGATTAAAGCCACTGGACACGGTTGGTAATTTCAACAAAATTGATGTTAGCATAAAAATGTAGCAAGGGAGAGCTGTTAATAGTATAAAACATTGTGAGAAACGGCTCCCTCTGAAGTACAATAGTTTTTGAGAAGGAAGTAATTTCTCACTAAAATATTTGAGTTTGAAAGCACACAACTTGTGCGACAAGGGTGTTTTTTTCTTCCATTATTTTCTCGCAACTTCAACGACCAATTGAGCTCAGATTTTGGCACAGGTTTGTTATTTTATGCATACTGTTGAGATGTACCAAGTGAGAAAACTGGTCTTTGACAATTACCAAAGGTGTCCAGTGCCTTTAATAAGTCATTTATGAGCGACATTAGACAGTGACTTGCTTAGTCATAAGTTACTGCTTAAGTTTGATTCCTCAGACTATTTTAAAGATAATTATTAAAGATTTTTCTTAAGTGAACTTTAATCACTATAGCCCAAACGAGCACAAGAAAATCTGTACACAGTGCCTGCTATGAACCTAGGCCCAATTTCATAGAGCTGCTTAAGCACAAAATTTTGCTTAAGCAAAAAAATCGTTGCTTAGTAAAATCAGATTACCGGCCAAGACTCCACTCAATTGTTATGCTAAGTAAACAACAGCTAAATACCAGTCACAAGCAATATATATTGCATGAAATTTTTGCTAGTAACATGTAAAAAATAATCGAGCTATTTTCGTGCTTAAGCAAATTTTTCGCTTAAGCAGGTCTATGAAATTGGCCCCAGAACACTGGGGTTACAGCTACTCTTTCA
Organism: Asterias amurensis; assembly: GCF_032118995.1. Lineage (NCBI taxonomy): Eukaryota > Metazoa > Echinodermata > Asteroidea > Forcipulatida > Asteriidae > Asterias > Asterias amurensis. The sequence continues at coordinate 15,785,586 of NC_092650.1, forward strand.
TGGTTCTAAATGGCAGTGAAAGAACGAGTCACTACACCTTTTTTTTCCATCCACAACACAATTAACAGGAACATCTCTGTCTAATTCTAAAGGCTTTTTAAAAATATTTGTTTTAAATATTGTAAAGTCACTTGACACTTTTGGTATTGTCGAAGACCAGTCTTCTCACTTGGTGTATCTCTACATTATGCATAAAATAACCAACCTGTGAACATTTGAACTCAATTGGTTGTCGAATTTGCGAGAGAATACTGAAAGAAAAAAAACACCCTTGTGGCACAAGTTATGTGCTTTCAGGTGCCTTGATGAAGTACGTTTTTATGCTCACAATTATTTAGAGTAATTACCAATAGTGCCCAGTGCCTTTAACAATTTTGAGCTCAGGAAGGAACTAAACAATTCTTTAAGATCTTGTCTTTTTGTACCACAACATTCAAATCTCTTCTCAAAAATTATGTCACAGGTTTTTAAAGAATTTTGGGTACTTTTTCAAAATGTCCATAGATTTACATTAAACTTACAGGGTTTGAAGATAATGATAGTGGAAAGCTTCCCTTCAATTATTACTTATCGAGGTGCTTTAGTTTTTAAGAAATGAGTAAAACAATGTAATGAAAATACGTTTGTAAATGCTTAAAATAATTTTTGTCTCATGAGACCAAAATTACATGCACCTTTAAGGACTAATTTTGTGTCTGTTTTTGTCTTGTTTTGTTTTTTGTTTGACTGCTCCTTGAACACCCAGCAGGGTGGATATGTGCACGTTACAAGTCTATAAAGTACAGACAAACAAATTTCTAATTGAATATTTTTTTAAATATTTTTTTTTATAGATGTTTAACGATTCATCAAATAAAAATGTAATTGTACACCACTTGAATGTGAGGGTAGTGACTAGTTGATTCGTTTTCCACTTTTATTACGCCTCCATCTACTGAAAAACAGCCTTAGATTATATTAACTGTACTTATTGAGTTTCCTGTGACCTCATATAATAATGGCTGTTAATTTAAATTCATCAATTATTGGTATTTAAAGGAACACGTTGCCTTGGATCGGTCGAGTTGGTCTTTGAAAAGCGTTTGTAACCGTTTTTTATAAAATGCATATGGGTAGAAAGATGTTGTAAAAGTAGAATACAATGATCCACACAAACATGCCTCGACATTGCGTGGTTTTCCTTTTACCTCGTCGACTAACACGTCGGCCATTTATGGGGGTCAAAATTTTGACTCCCATAAATGGCCGACCATGTTAGTTCGCACAGTAGAAGGAAAACCACGCAATTTCGAGGCAAACTTGTGTGGATCATTGTATTCTACTTTTAAAACATCTTTCCAACCATATGCATTTTATAAAAAACGGTTACAAACGCTTTTGTTTTGACCAACTCGTCCGATCCAAGGCAACGTGTTCCTTTAATTAACACCAAGCATCAAATGCTTTAATATTATCCAAGGACAACGTAATATTAAATTATGAATAAAAAACTTCCACTTAGAAATCAATAAACCTGGTAGTAGCAGGGAACGATGTCGTCTAGTAAATTTTGCAAAGCAACACAATTTAAAGGCTGAAATTGTTTTTTTGTTCACAGAATGCTAATGAGTGACAAATCATGATTTGTACATTGGCAGTTGATGCGTTTTGTGGAGTATTTTGCTCAGCTATACAAGTGAAACCTAATCATGTGACAGCATCTAACCATTGAGAGTCCTTGAATCCTGTTGTATGTTTTGTTTTAACTACCGTTACACACTATTCTCTCTTGTTAAATTAATATAGTGGCTTACTGGTTTTTTTTTTATGCAAGTCGCCAGACACACAAGGCCTGAAGGCCACTTCAAGGTGTGGGCTACAAATCAACTATTTTTCCAGTTGCCACCTACTCCTAGGGCTGAAACAGGGTTACCCCTTTTACAGTCCATACAGATGAAGGCTTGGGTATCTTCAGTCCGAAACCTGGCTGGTAGAGCAGAAAGCACTACCTCCCCAATTCGAACCCACACTCTGCTGATCAAACACCAGAGCTTGAATCCGGCGCTCTTAACCCTTTAGCCCGCATACCGCCCGGAGGCGCCCTGCGTATTACCACGCATACCGCCTGCGTGCGTCCGCGCAGTTTGACATTGTGTAATTTGAGTTATAAACATGCGATTATAACGCAGTAAACAGCCATAGATAGAGCGCGATCTCAAGATGACAACAGTCTAAAAATAGCACATGGTCCACATAAGAAAAATTATGTAAGATTCAAAGGTCGAAAGTCATTTCACAACCAAACAACGCATGTATGAGTAGGTGCTTTTTCCCTGTGTGGAGTTGTACGTTTTCTCTGTGTAGCAGGACCGTATTGGGGATGTACCACGTACTACGAGCGCCTGTACACAGTAATGGCAGTCTCCCGCTTCTTGTATCAGGTCAAACTTTCTGGTGTTTTTACATACGGAATACCGCGATTTGAAAGGATTTTACAAAAGATTTTAGGTACAGAAGGTATCTGTTGATAATCGAGGCATTTATTTTCATTTCTAAAGGTATGTTGTGATTATTTTCAACCATTTTTCGTAGCTTTGTTTTTCTGTCTCACGACAGTGAAGTTGAGAAAACTTGTGCGCACAACTTTCCACGTAAACAAACCTTCACTTGATACGCAAACAATGTTTTAACATTTTTGTTGATCTCTCTTATGTTTCCAACCTGAAATCTTGAATTTGGTGTGTCAAACAAAGGACCTGTGAAAATCATTCAAAAGATAATTTCATCATCTACAAAATAAACTCAACTTGTAACACAAGAAAATAATCACACCGAAAGTTATCCAACGATTTCTGGATACAGCCGGAAATCGATTGAATTTTCATGGCGCACTGTGGAGCGTCTGACGTTATGTTTACCGTTGCGTGCGCAAGGGTTAACAGCTCGCGGCCGTGACACCTCAACTTTTTACTACAAGCTGGTTCATCGAATTTGATTTTTATTTCATTTCAAAAATCTTCTTCAGTTTTTGCTTGCTTCTCTTGTTTGTTTCATTTTGTTTTGTCTTGTCCCCCCAACCACCATTTCACTTCTCCTCTGAACAGTTTGCTTTGTTTCATTTTATGTCATTTTAAATAAGCAAGGCTGAACACTAACAGGGCAATAAATCTCATCTCAAAAATGTTGGGGTTTAAATTAAACATAATCTGCAGATAAAGCCATAATCCATTTAGAGGAGATTACATTGTATCTCTTAGGAGGAATAATAACAAGTGATTACTCAGGGCTCGATTTCAAAGCACGGCTAACCCTGGAGTTCGGAGCTTACATCATGGTCCCCCCCCCCCATATTATAGACCTTTATCACGATGTGGCCATTTTGATTTTACTCCATTCCAACCACTGATCTCCAATATACTGACTGGATAGGACATCGCGTCTAAACGCAGGCCGCGAGCGTATTTTTTCAAACGGGTGAAGACCGTTCGTCACACGAAATGCGCTGTACACTTTTAAATGGAGTTGCTGCAAGCAGAGAGAAGTTTTCGTCCTTTTAATTGCCATTTGGGGATAAATACAATTGGAATCGGATCAAACAAACTAAAAATGCTGATGGTGAAGTCGTGCACGGCTGTCAATCACTGGAGGAGGGAAAACTGAGTCGGCAAAGGGATTGTCTTTCCATAAGTAGGTAGGCCTTTGCATTTTTTTAGCGATTCATATTATTATTATTATATCTAACGTTACAAATATAAGCCGGAAATTTAAACTATCTTTCATAAAAGAATTATTATAGGCCAAGTATTTGTTATTTTTACCGAGCAATACTATTTTTGTTTTCGCTCCGTTACAGATGGTTGTCTGGAATCGACGAGGACGGGAAGCCCGGATTTCAACAGATGTTTGTCATAGCATCAATAATTAAAAGGTTCGGGAAAGCGACAAGTATATGCGAATTATGTACAGACGATACAAGTTCGTTGAGAGGATCAGTCATCTCGGAAATAGCCGAGTATTTTGTTTTCATCTTTCTTGTTCTTTTCCCTCGATTTTAGCGAGTATGTAGTTCTCACTCTAGTGCCTACTCGAATTGTTTATTGTAGGAGCGTCTCTTGTTTTGTCTTTATATGGTTTATTGCCATTTTCTCAATGAACTGAAAGAATAAAAAAAACATGTACCTGAATCCCAATACAGTTTCTCGGCCGAGTGTTTGTTTAGAAATTTAAATATCATTATCGTAATACTAATAGGGCATTTGATAGAAACAAATGTAAAGTTAGTTTGCTTTATTGCATTTCAATCAGAAACTTTTTCATACTTCAAACTATCGATCGTCATGTTTTCCCCACATTTCTATTCTCAATTTACAACTTCAACTGACAGACTCAAACCCGACCAAGTGCACATTAATTTACCCGTTTGAAGGAATTGCGCCGCCATTTAACTGTTCCGCCAGAAATAAATATTTTTATTTTGGTCACAAATAACGAAGTCGGCTATTTCCGAGATGACTGATCCTCTCAACGAACTTGTATCGTCTGTACATAATTCGCATATACTTGTCGCTTTCCCGAACCATTTAATTATTGATGCTATGACAAACATCTGTTGAAATCGGGGCTTCCAGCCCTCGTCGAATCCAGACAACCATCTGTAACGGAGCAAAACAAAAATAGTATTGCCCGGTAAAAATAACAAATACTTGGCCTATAATAATTAGTTTTATGAAAGATAGGTTAAATTTCCGGCTTATATTTGTAACGTTAGATATAATAATAATAATATGAATCGCTAAAAAAATGCAAAGGTCTACCTACTTATGGAAAGACAATCCCTTTGCCGACTCAGTTTTCCCCTCCTCCAGTGATTGACAGCCGCGCACGACTTCACCATCAGCATTTTTAGTTTGTTTGATCCGATTCCAATTGTATTAATCCCCAAATGACAATTAAAAGGACGAAAACTTCTCTCTGCTTGCAGCAACTCCGTTTAAAAGTGTACAACGCATTTCGTGTGACGAACGGTCTTCACCCGTTTGAAAAAATACGCGCGCGGCCTGCGTTTGGACGCGATGTCCTATCCAGTCAGTATAATGGAGATCAATGCTAGAGCTCCACTAGCCTCACTTGATATACATACGTATGGACATGTATGTTATGTACATGTACTTTGCGTAGGAATAGGCCAGTAGGGCAACTTTGAATGGAGCTTGAAGGCAAGCCAAAAATATTATAACTCTAATTTTTTGATATTGTGGAGAAAACATATGGGGGTAAATTTTCACCGAAGTTCATCTCCAGATCACATGATCCACAAGGTCAAATTCAAGGTCAAAGTAGAGGTCAAAAAGTTATCATACCTTAACATGTTCCTACAAAAAAAATAAAGACATATTTGGAAAGCTTACACAATTTCCTTTTCAAAGACACCAATTTCAACCAATTTGACCCAAAGATTACCGATTTATGGTCATTTGAATGTCAGAGGTCAGGCGCATTTTGACCGAAATCAACGAGAAAGAGCATGTCGTAGCGCGAAAACCGTTTATCAGATAGAGCTGAAAATTGAAATTTGAGCTTGTTGAGCCATTATTACCCCATAAAAAAAATTTGAGCAAATTTGAAGAGGGTAGGGTTTAACCCATTGGGTGATTTGACACGGAATGACCCTATACGAACTATAGTTTTCAAAACAGCTCAGTCTATTAATCATTGTTTCATGGTTTCAGATAGTTCCTTTGGTGTCATGTCCTCTGCCGTTCCACAGCTTCCAATTCGACAGCAAACCACCCCAGCTTATGAACCCCCTTCCCACCCTTCCCTGTAGTGTAAAATCCCAAGGGCCCAGCCTCAATCTTCAAGGCACGCCTCCACGCTTCACACCTATGTTACTGTCTGCTCTAGGAAAAACACCCAAACGAGATGATCTCTCTCGTTGGTGCATGATAAGAGCATGCTGGTTTAAAAAAACAAAAAAGTGGAAGGCGGCCATTTTGGTTGCTATGGAAGAGGGCAGAGGTCAAACCTTTTACCTTATCATCATCAACCTTTGAAACTAATAGAGAGCTGACAAGAAACATTTACGTACAAAGTGTCTCCGCAAACTTCACTTAAAGGGAAGGTACACTATTGGTAATTGTCAAAGGCCAGTCTTCTCACTTAGTGTATCTCAACTTATGCATAAAATAACAAACCTGTGAAAATTTGAGCTCGATTGGCCTTTTGAGTTGAGAGAAAATGATGACAGAAAGAACACCCTTGTTGGACGAATTTGTGTGCTTTCAGATAGGAATAAAAGACTTCTAGCTATAAGTCTTTTATTATTTTAGTGAGAATTTACCTCTGTTTCAAAATCTATGCTACTTCAGAGGGAGCCGTTTATCACAATATTTTTTACTATCAACAGCTCTCCAATGCTCATTACCAAGTCAGTTTTTAAGTTAATATTTGTTTTGAGTAATTACCAATCCCTTTAATCGTTTTGCCTACCTTGCAAAGTTTTGATTCTTACTGGGAATGTAAACACTTAAAAATGCTCAAGACATACCTTGGTTGACTGATTAATCAGCGACGTCTTTTGGTTGGTCTGGGCTCCCAGTTGAACAGATCGTCATCGAGGGCTTTCTGTTCCTTTTCTTTCTCGAGAACCTGAAAACAAAGAGATGCAACCGGGGGTCAGAGTCACTGCTGATAAAAAAAGTCTGAAACTTGAATCCAGATCTAAGGGAGAACATTGAAACAATAGCGGCATGTCCACCTTTTTACAAACCTTGGAGTTATAGATTCAAAGGAGCTTTTGGGAACAGTAATAGAAAAAATAGAGCATTATTTGTTTTTGTAGAGAAAAATACCAGGTAGACTAATAAAAAATGACTTTGCTTGAGGCCCAAAGTAGCTGAGCGAGTTCTTTTGCTGGCACTGTACATCCGAAGAACAAAGCATGAACGATCTTGCTTAAGGTCACAAGTGCCACGATCTTGACCCCGAACCCACACTATGCTAAGCAGAAACACCAGTGTTCAGACATATGCGACTTGTGTGATCAGCAACTTCAAGCCACACACTAAGCAACTAAAGACTTCTTTTGTCTTCACCTTTCGCTCTTTGGCCATCTCAGCTCTGGCTTCAGCGAGTTGTCTCGTCTCACTGTGGTAAAGATCTGATCCACCGATGATGTGAGGCATGCTGAACTGACCAACATACGATGCCTGCGACAAAACAAACAAAATACAAGATTCCAGAGTCAGTGCTGAGGAAATCATTTTTTAAGTTAAAGGCACTGGACACCTTTGGTAATTGTCAGAGACCAGTCTTCTCACTCGATGCATCTCAACATATGCATACAATAAGAAACCTGTGAATATTTGAACTCAATTGGTTGTCAAAGTTGCGAGAGAATAATGGAAGAAAAACAACATTTTGCGCACAAGTTGTGTGCTTTCAGATGCTTCAATTCGAATTCGAGACCTCAGCTGAGGTCTCAAATTCAATTCGAATAACTAAGTGACAAATTATTTCTTGCTCAAAAACTACGTTTTTACAACTTTAGAGGGAGCCGTTTCTCACAATGTTTTATCAACCGTTCTCCATTGCTCAGCAAGTTTTTATGCTAACAATTATTTGAATAATTACCAATAGTGTCCAGTGCCTTTAAAGCCGTCTGATAAACCTACCCCTTGCTTTAACGCTGCTGTGCTATTCTGACCTGATTCTGCTATACTGATTGAAAACGTAACTTGTCAACCAACGGTTCTGTTCAAGAACCAACACTACGCAAAAGAGATTTTATAAGGTGCTATTGCCAACCTCACCTAATTATTATTCAAATGAAAAACACAAGAATGTTGGACGAGCACGGACATAATAAAACTGGCCTAATGCTACATCCACTGGCCTCAGGCCTATGGTTAACTGTAATGGACCCTTCCCATGAAATATGTAAACTGCACAAAGAACATGCGCAATAACATTTTGTTGGCAAAATGAGGGAACATTGTGCCGTTTTGTATGCGGCAAATGGCGGTGTGACGCAGACGCGATACTGTGTCTGCTTCTAGTATGCATCTCTATGGCGTTTGTCAACCAATAGGGTCTGAACACTTGTGTGAATATAATTAGCATACATTTTTATGGGAAAGGTCTATTATCACGCCCTATTATCCAAAAGTTCAGATTTTGTTCACCTTTTTGAATTTTTTGAAGTTCTTGGCGTTTGTCTTTTGCCTCGTTGGAGGAGCTGTGGCTATTCTGATGACGAGGTCAATTTGTTCAACAATGGCAAGATTGAACGGCAGGGTAGGATCCGAAGGACTCGATGGCTCACACTGAAATCAAATGTCCAGAATAATAGGCATGAGATTTTGACGAATGTGAAAATTCCTGAATATTACTTAAACAGGCCAGCAGCCAATTTCACGAAACGCCAGTACATTCAGTATTTTTCTGCAAGACTACATTTGATTACTCCTTTTACATAGCACAATGTACATGTAATTGTTTATAAGGTGTTTTGGCGCAATATGCTGCTAACCTGTATTTGTTTTTTTGTATTCAATTGTTATAATACCTTGATATTTTTGTTGGCCGTGATGTATCCTGTGGGGATTTCTTGTAGAGGGGGATTAGCATCATGTGATATGGGCTCTTGATCAATGGTAGGGTTCGATCCCTTGTAATCCTATTCAAAAATAAACACGACAATGTCAATAGATTTGTCAAAAACTTCGACCAGAAAATGGCCCTAAGCATTTAAAGAAGAAAAAAGAAAAAAAACCAATTCAAAAACTTGAAATACACAGACATCAACATATGTGTTTGTTCTTGGGTAAAATAAAAGAAAAGTAGAAAAAGAAAAAAGCCACCAAATCAGAATATAAAATTAAATGCAAGAGAAAATTGCACCCCACTGAAAGAGCAAAAAAATTAATCTGTGAAAAACCCCAAAATGGATGATTTTCTTCACTAGGCTGACATAAAAAGTCTCAAATTTTAAATTCCCGACAAACAATCCTCTGTGGGTTCTTCATTTGTCTTTAAAAAAAAATAAAACTTTGTGGAAAAAGCCCTTGATATTCAGAATGAAACAACCGACTTAGAAAATCGCAATCCACTGAAAATGCAAAACATTTAAACTGTACCTCTTCGGCCAATCTACTCTTCTTGGATTTGTTCATCCCGCCGCCCTCCTCAGTGACATCCCTCTTCTGGCTAGCATCCTCTATATCCATGGCAACCGCATCATCCCTCGGCCTCTTCCCTGTCCTCCTACCTCTGTTCTCATTCCCGGTTGGAGGAAGGACGTCTTTTGTGATGGTGCCTCCTTCAGATGGTGCAATCTTCGCGTCCATGGCTTTGGGTTCGAATGCTTGGGAGACTGATTTATGATCATTCATGTCTTTATTTGTCGTCTTGTCGTTTGTCTCCCTTTTTGGTGGTATGATGTCCCCGTCAGAGTCTGCTCTTGTGACTTCTCTGTCTTTCTTGACTAATTGGGACTCAAGTCCGAGATGATGGATGTCTTTGTTTCTCCCCCTCACCATCTTCTCATCTCGTCGTCCTGTCGGCAGGATGACATCCTTCTCATCTGGTCTTCCTGATGGAGGGATGACATCATCCTCAAGTGTCTTCGCATCTGCCTCATCGTCACTATCTTCAACTGTTACATAATCTTTCTCTGATGTACAAGGATTAGGGTTGCGTTCTGGGTTTCGACTCTTGGTCTTATCAATTCGCTCAGATGGCGAGAGGATGTCCCCATCTGATCCGGACCCAAGGTGACCTTTCTTAAGTGGGTTTGCGGCATCAGCTTTCACTATCCCCTCTGGCGAGCGTTTCTGTGTCGAAATCCGAGCAGAAGAAGAGTTCCGCAATTTCTGCAAAGAAGATGCTTGTTTGCTTGAATCCGCTTGTTTGCTTGAAACCGGAGCTGCGTTCTTCATGATAACGTCTAGGATCGACGTTGAGGGCGCTTGGTCCGGATTAGGGAGGCTCACAGGTTCCCTCCGAGGGAGTTTGGACGGTGCAGAGATGTTGGAATTGTCCTCCTCTCTCACCCTAAGAAAGGAAAACAACACAAGGAGGAAATGATCATTTGCTTGATGTGAATACAAATATTTCAAAAACTAATATTTGTTTAACGGGAAGAAATAAAAAAGATCATCATCATTGTGTAATTTTCAAATAAAACAACATATGTTGTATAGTTAAATTGAAGAAAAAAATACTGAAATAATATTGATTCTCAAATGTCCTAGTAGCTACAATCCCAGCCAAAATATTTTGGCCATGTGAAACTAAACATACCCTCCCCTTGTTCCCCTGCTTATTAATGTTAACCCCAGCTGGAGCGGAGACTGCACGATGAGAGACAACATTAAAAGGGGTGCATGGTTCCAAACACATGCCAATTGTTATGCTAACAATTATTTTGAGTAATTACCAATAGTGTCCAGTGCCTCTAACAGTGGAACATCAAAGAGAACATATTTTGTACTGGGTCGACAAACATGGCTGTGTATCTGGAGTTAATTATGGCTCCTGCTTGTTATTACCTTTTCTTTGACGACTTTTCTGGCCCAGTAATCTTAGTTTTCTCTTGCTGTTGCCTTGCGACTGATGAAGTCTTCCTCGTCTCTGGCACTTGAGATTGAGGGAGTTTAGAATGTTGTGTTTCGGAGGCTAAGACGTCCTGGGTGAGAGAAGGAGCCGCCACTGGATGCAGGAAGGTCAAACCGGCTAGTAAATGAAAACAAGGCTGACGTTAAATATTAGGTTTGCAGTACTGCCGTGTGTATCTACTTGCCAGGTAGAGTTTGTCCTTGCTATATATTCTACTGCTGCAGATTAGATTTATTGGATGTTCAGGAGACTTCTCAGTTATGAGAAGAACTGTCCTGCTTTTTAACTACTACCTGGGCGGAAGGTATAGGAAATTGGCTGGCTGGGACTACTACTTTAGCTTATAGGATCGTAATTAACTGCACTGCACCGGAGTGAGTTATATAATTGGTCTCCATGTTTGGACTAGCTTGCGCTAGTCATCGTCAGGAGACTGAGGAAAAAGGCTGATGTTAAGCTTCAAATATGAAAACAAATTACGCTGTCGCAAACAGCATACCAACCAATAGAAACTATGTGGTAATTGCAAACAAACGAATAAACAGTTATAGGCCAGAGTCTTTCATGTAGGCTTTCGAAAAAGACTCCGCTAGGGTCAAAACATGAGGGCCATTTTTTTGAAGCTTTAAATGTGCCAGGCTTTAAATTAAGACTAACAAAAACAGGTATCTTCAGGTCTATGGGTCTCAGTGCTATAGTCACTTTTCAGGGTACATTGGTTTTAATTGAAAAAAGAATAACAAGATTATAACATTCACAGTTGTTGATGTGAACCTTCAAGCTTTCACATAACTCCATGCTGAAACTCACCCTGAGCGACTCTAGGGTTGCAGTGAACTTCTGTTGATGCGTACAGCACGGCCAGACCCAGCTCAGACTGAGGGATGGGTCGAAGGTCTCTCCTAAATCAAGAACATTCAGAAAATGGTGAAAGCTTGTTATCTTTTGGCACCCCACACTCCCCCCTCCCCCAGTCTTACAAGCTAACAGGTGGCCCATCATAATCAATCCAATGCCCACCTGGGTTGCGTTCCACTTGTGCAAATGTTGCTAATGTTTGCTCATGTTACTAACAATCTTGAGTTGAACGAATTGTGTATCGCCACCATTGGAGAATAAAAAAGTCATGTATAAAAGAGGTATACATACAGCAAAAACAATGTTAAAAACAAAACAAACTAATTGTGGTGTCGATCTTCTTTTTACATGTAGGGCGCTGCCATATTGACATCACAAAGTGCACACCAACCATTCCAATTCATCGGACATGTTTGAACCCTAGGGCTCGAATTTAGGGAGAAAATCCACAAGACCGCAGCACTTGTAGCTCAGAATCTTTACTGGACTGAGATTTTATTTACATAGACCAGAATCAAACAAGAAGATACTAAGTATTGTTTGAAGCTTTGCACCTTGTAAACCTATATTGGGTCTCAGAATTCATCACCGCAGTAACCTATCTTTCTAAAAGTTTGTATATACTCAGCGCTTTGAGTACCTTGTTTGCTAGATACGTGCGTTATATATAAGACTTTGATATTATTATGGTGTGGAGAAATAAAAAAGAAACTATAAATAAGAAGAAGAGCAGAGTATACTGTTTGAAACATCGAGACCCAACCGGCTCTTTTCAGGGCCAACACTCACCCCAGGAGATTTACAGTTATTTATAGTTTCTTCTCAAGAACAGACTAGATTAGAAAAATGAAAAATGAAAAATGAGAAAACAATTTTATCATCTCAACTTTTTTAAACAAAGTGAAAAATGTATCTCTTCTGTTTTCAGCAGGATTGACAAATGTTATTTGTGAGACTCAAAACTCAACATTTGAACATCATTCTTTTGAGTCACAGAAGAAAACACGACCAACCGACCTTGGCTTACTGGCCCGACACTGAAATTACTAGCCTCCAGCCAGTGGTCAAGTGTAAAATTTGAGCCCTGCCCACCCAGATGACCAGTATTTAGACTGGTTGTCTTGTATTTGATGTCTGGGACTTGAACACACCCTGTAAAGGCTTGGGGTACTTTTTGTAACACAAAACACAATGTCCACAGATTTACATTAAACTTGCACAGTTTGAAGATAATGATCGGAAAAGGCTTCCCTTGAAAAATTACTTGCTGCGGTGCTGTTGTTTAAGAGGAATGAGTAAAACAATATATTTGAAAATATGTTTTACATTCTTGAATAATTTTTGCTTCACCGAGACATTTTTTTTTCATGACTTGTTTTACTCATATCTCAAAAGTAAGTAATATTTTATTCAAAGCTTTCTCCCACCATTATCTTCGAACCATGTAAGTTTAATGTAAATCTGTGGTTTTGCAGTGGTCACCTTTTGAGAACGTCCATAACCTGTGTTGCCCATTCCTGTCCAGCCTGAGTCATAATTTGGCTCTGGTCTTGTGGGTCAGCATACATGACGATGGTTGAAGGATCCGTCAGAACTTTCTCTTCACCTCTTGACATCCCTTCATCGATCAGCACCGGTTTGCCTCCGGCTAGCTCCACAATCTGACCGAGCTGTTTTAGCTTCAGGAGAAAGTCAAAAAAAAAAAAAAAAAATAATAATAAAAAAAAGGTTAATGGCTAAAGTTTCGACCCCAGCAGAGATCTTTCTTGAAGGGTAAATGATTACAAAACAAACATGTACATGTAAGTATAATATACGCAGTCAAGTGGAAATACATGCATAAAGAGAGAGCAAAAGAGAAAAAGTCAGAAACAAGCAATATTATATTGGATTTGGTCTCACCTGTTTGGCAGTAAGGAATACAACAGTCATGCCATTGAAGAGAGTCTGTCGGTCGACATTCGGCTGGAACGATACATCCTTCTCATTTATGGCCGTCTCTGCCAGGGTTGGGTGGTAACTTAAAAACAATCAATCAAAGCTAATTTAAAGTCTGGCACTATTTGGAAAAGCAGTTGCAAACAGGTAACAGGTGTAAGTTGCCAGACCCTCTTTATTTATGGAGCATTCATTTAATGGGGAGTAGGGAGAACCCCGTGAAAGGTTCCCCCGTGTTCCCACGCACAACTTACTTAAGTGGATCGGGCATCTTAGAATCTGCGGCAGCCGCCTCTTCCGTCTTTCGCAAAAACTCTGGAGTGACGATGTGGCGGCAGGTTACCAGGGCCCCGATAACCTGTAATTGAAATTAAGTCTTTTTGTTACATTTTAACAGACACCGTCCAAATCCACTATCTGTATGTTTGTCTTGGTTTGAGCTTAGTTTGATTGACAGCATATTGCACCACAGCACCTTGTAAACCATTACAAGGTGCTATTAAGGATTATAACACACCTCTTGCTTTTCCAGATTTCTGTTCTTATTTCACATTTAAGACCGAGCTGTTTTATAAAACACATATTGACGAGCATAATTCGGTAACTACATGTAGTGTCGTCTATTCCCCCTCGGGCCTGTGAGTGACCAGAAGAGGGACCTATTTCCCTTCTGGTCACTCAATTTCCCTCAGGGGAATAGATGACATTATAACACACCTCTTGCTTGTTTTGTATTCTGGTTGGCTGAAACACGGTCACATGGGATGAACTAATATAGGCTAGTGATCGCGCGCGCGTGTTTTGCGGGAATAGTACCAGAGCGGGCACTAGTCTTTGCAAATAGTGCCTGCGTAACAGCGCCCTCTCTTGACTTGAACCGTGAACAAACTACAAAATTCCTTTTTCTGTTCTTATTTGACATTTTAAGACCGAGCTGTTTTATAAAACACATATTGACTAGCATTATTCGGTAACTAGTGTCGTCTATTCCCCCTCGGGCCTGTGAGTGACCAGAAGATGGACCTATTACACTCGGCCTTCGGCCTCGGGAAATAGGTCGCCCTTCTGGTCACTCAAAGTCCCTCGGGGGAATAGATGACACTAGTTACCTCATTGCCAGTCAATATGTGTATAATAGGTCTCATAATTCAAACTAAGTACAACATACCTTGAAGAAAACACTGTATGTAACAACACCAAGAGTGTCATTGAGTGACGGATATGCGCGCTATATAAGAAAGAAGCCACTAGTATTACTATTATTCAATTGTATGGAAAATATTGGCCTAGTTCATGTTTCATTGTAATTTGATCTAAATTTACATAGACTAATTCAAAAGCGATTTTACAAAATAAATCACTGAAGAAATAATTTCAGAATGATAACTTTGAGGAAATTGTTTACAACCTTGATGGTGACGGTCAACTGCGTCATGATGAGATGTGTGCATTCTTTACTCCACTCGGGAACAACGTGACCCCCAAGTTTACGTGTCAGTAACTTCAGAGATTTTTTCTCGACCGACGGAAGTGATGAAAAGGCTACCACTAGTGGTTCATATGTCACTCTTGTAAAAGAAACACACACAAAACAATACTCATTATTTAAAGGCCGTGGACACTATTGGTAATTACTCAAAATAATTATTAGCATAAAATCTTACTTGGTAAGAGTAATGGGGAGAGGTTGATAGTATAAAACATTGTGAGAAGCGGCTCCCTCTGAAGTAACGCAGTTTTCGAGAAAGAAGTAATTTTCCACAAATTTGACTTCAAGACCTCAGAACTAGATTTTGAGGTCTTTAAATCAAGCACCTGAAAGCACACAACTTTGTGTGACAAGGGTGTTTTTTCTTTCATTATTATCTCGCAACTTTATTTCTTGCATATGTTGAGATACACCAAGTGGGAAGACTGGGCTTTGACAGTTACCAATAGTGTCCCGTGTCTTTAAACTGACTGTTGTTTACAGAATGCAGGTTTAAACACCAGCCCAGCGAGTCATGGAATGATGGTGCCGAAGTCCTTGTGGTGTTCCGTAGCCGAGTGGATAAAAACAACCAACCCAAGCTCTTGTGTTTCTGATCAGCAGAGTGTGGGTTCGAGTCATAACAAAACAACAGTACATTTATCGCAAAGAAAAGGGGGTGTTCCTGGTCTGATCAGCAGCATATTGTAATGCCACATAATTCAAATAATTCAGCTTTGTGCTGCCAGTTGGTTTACAGTTGCCACTTGGTTTACAAGGTGCTGTGGCGCAATATGCTTCAAATCAAACCAGGAGTACCAAGGCGAACCTCTTCTCTTTTCAATAAGTGCACTTAGGCCTATTATTTTTTTTACTTGCGTTACACAATGCTCAGGACCAATGGCTTTATCTCCCACCATCCTAAGCAATATGGTTAAGTGCCTTGCTTAAAGGCAGTGGACACTATTGGTAAATGTCAAAGACTAGCCTTCACAGTTGGTGTATCTCAACATTATGCATGAAGTAACAAACCTGTGAAAATTTGAGCTCAATCGGTCATCGAACTTGCGAGATAATAATGAAAGACAAAAAACCTTTGTCACACGAAGTTGTGTACGTTTAGATGGTTGATTTTGAGACCTCAAGCTCTAAATCTGAGGTCTCGAAATCAAATTCGTGGAAAATTATTTCTTTCTCGAAAACTATGGCACTTCAGAGGGCACCGTTTCTCACAATGTTTTATACCATCAACCTCTCCCTATTTACTCGTCACCAAGAAAGGTTTTATGCTAATAATTATTTTGAGTAATTACCAATAGTGTCCACTGCCTTTAAGGACGCCTAGGTGTCAGGGCTGGGACTCAAACCCACACTCTGCTGATCAGAAACACCAGAGTTTGAATCTGGTGCTCTTAACCACTAGGCCATGGCAAGCCACATAAATATAATGAGCAATATGCAATAATATTAATAACTTGCCTCCATTCATTGGAGTTCATGGCACCGAAGGTGATGAGGTCACCATCTTCAAGAGAAGTGTCACCACTACCCAGTTTGGCGCCATTTCTTAATGAGCCAAATTTTGACGATTCATGGAAGGTCAGGAGAGGTCTCTCAAGCGGTTTGCTCTAAAACAGAAAGTCAGAGGAAAAATCCAATATGATTTTATTTTTAAAGAATTATAATAACTTCTATAATTTTATATCCACACATTCATGGCAAATGTTAGTTAAAGGCAGTGGACACTATTGGTAATTGTCAAAGACTAGCCTTCACAGTTGGTGTATCTCAACATAAGCATAAAATAACAAACCTGTGAAAATTTGAGCTCAATCGGTCATCGAACTTGCGAGATAATAATGAAAGAAAAAAACACCCTTGTCACACGAAGTTGTGTGCGTTTAGATGGTTCATTTTGAGACCTCAAGTTCTAAATCTGAGGTCTCGAAATCAAATTCGTGGAATATAATCCGTTTCTCACAATGTTTTATACCATCAACTTCTCCCCATTACTTGTCACCAAGTAAGGTTTTATGCCAATAATTATTTTGAGTAATTACCAATAGTGTCCACTGCCTTTAACTACAACTTTATGTATTGAGGAAAACAGTTGGTTCCGATTACCAAACGTATTTAATCCCTTTAAAATTGAACCTACCAGATTGGCATCAGAATGTGTGACTGTCAACTTGGCATGATTACGACTCACTGAGTTGTCGTTTAGAATCAAGATCCTGCAATCTACAAACATAGAAGAAGAAAAAACGTAAGGGACCATTCAGAATAATCAATGTTTAAAGGAACACGTTGCCTTGGGTCGGTCGAGTTGGTCTTTGAAAAGCGTTTGTACCAGTGTTTTATAAAATGCATATGGTTAGAAAGATATCAAATTTTTGACTCCCATAAATAGCCGACCGTATTAGTAAGCACAGTAAAAGGAAAACCACGCAATTTCGAGGCAAATTTGTGTGGATTATTGTATTCTACTTTTAAAACATCTTTCCAACCATGTGCATTTTATTAAAAAAACGGTTACAAATGCTTTTTAGACCAACTCGTCCGATCCAAGGCAACGTGTTCCTTTTACAATCTTTTTACTTAAAAAAAGGAATGCTTTGGCACACCCACCCACCACAAATTGCGGACAGAATAAGGGCATGAAAGAGGATGCTGCTTTTCATCTTGATCTTGATTTAATATCATAAGCTCCAACTGATGTTTGAAGTTGGAGTTCACTCAGCATGGCAGTTACTGAGCTTTCCCTCCCATAGTCATGCATAATGAATTGCGCAGCCCAGCGTTGGACAGCTTCATGAAGTGGGTCCCATGTGCAATTATACAGTTTTAAAACCCCAATTCACGGCCCCGATAGTTAGGGATAGACTTCTAAACCATTCTTTACCTCGGCGTCCAACAGTGTACTCCTGGCCTTCGATTAGATAAAAGCGGATATCTGTATCATATCATGGGGAAAAAAAGAAAAAAAGTTAACTATCAGATTGAACTTAAAAAAACGAAGGAGACTTTTTAGGAATGCTTAGAGGCCAGGGCCCAATTTCATGGCTCTGCTTACCGTAAGCACAGAATCGGCGCTTACAGAAGCAGGGAATTCTGTGCTTTAAACGGATGTACTCCGCGTTTGTATAGACCTTATGCACATGCTGTCATTTCAGTACGGCGCCCTGGCCTTGAGGTCAAAAGGAGGTTGTCTATTGGCCAATCAATGTGCGTTTCGATTGTTTCGTCACCGTTTGACCTCAAAGATGGCGGCTGGATGACGTCAATGCATAAGATTTATTCCACGCTTACAAGGCTAGCGCAGAAATTCAGCGCTTGGACCTAAGCTGGGATTCGTGATTGTAAGCGCAGAATACGGCGGTAAGCAGAGCCATGAAATTGGGCCCTGGTGGATGGGGTAAATCCATTATTCTTGCATATGTCTTATAAATATAATTGCTCACCAACAGTAGTGTTCTCCCCTCAAGGAAGTTTAACAGTGGTCAGCTGCTAGTTAAAACACCTTGGACCAGTAAGAATTTTCTCAAACTAGTCCTGCTGGCTAGTTGTGTATTGTTGGAAGTCTCATCCCTTCAAAACATTTCTAAGTTCTACTTACAATCTTGTTAGTTAACTTTTAATACTTTGTACTTGTAGCTAGGCCTAGTATTTTTTTAGTACAATGTTGAAAGAAAACTTTACGTAGAAAAATAGCGTCTTGTTCCTTCAGAAAATTTGAAGATTCAAAGTTGTCTTTGTAAGTAAACCATGCACATTTTGATCTATACATGCTATACATACCACAATCTCTGTTGTTTTGTAGCACCCACATTGTGATAGTTTTTGTTCAGATATTGCCGTCAGCAGTCAGGTCGATCCTCCATGATGCAAAATCATACAGCGCGCTCGTCGACTTCAGACGTAACTTCCGCCCGCGCCGCGTGTGTGTGTGTGACATCGGTCGGTCTGCGGTAACCTTTGGCCCCATTTTAACAACCGTCCACGACCGTCATCACATTCGGGCTTGGGTAGAATTCGGTGATGACGGTCGTTGTATTTGTTAACGTTTACCTTTCCTTATTGTTTTTTTCTAAGCGCTACAGGTCTTGAATTCCCCAGATGGATAACTTTCCGTATGGCGCCACCACTTTTTCACTCATTTTTACAAAAAGGGATATATCAATCAGGTAAATTAGATATTATATTATTTCATATCGAATGAAAAAGTGGTGGCGCCATACGGAAACTTTTCCGGAAATTAGGTCAGTTTTTTAAGGAGACTGCACCGTCAGATTTCCCCAACTTTTTGTATGAAGAAAGGTGCCAGCCCAAAACTGGTTCAGCTGTCCCGAGACTCACCAAAACATAACCCCAACCCCTTCAAAAAAGATTGGTCGCCTTTGAAAAAAAAAAAAAAAAAAAAATCATACAAACTCATCAAAATGAAACAATTCAGTACGCCTACATGTTAATATTCAATTTTATTTAATATTAAGTTTTTAATTTCTGCTGCCACACCTGTTCAGTTACTCTTTAATGTTCAAGTTTTAATAACCAAGTATAACCAATTTATGATGATACACTCTGTCAAAGAGAAAAGGTCTCAGTCTCCATAATACTAAATCACATAAGAACTTTTTTTCAAGTGTCATAATATTTACAAAGCTAGCGGTTTGGATTAAAAACTTGAAACACGGGAGAAAAACAAAAAATAACCAGTGATGTTGATATTGATTTACTTTCTTAAACATTTCCTGTATTTTGTGTCACTCTACTGAACATTTGCCAAATAATGACATACAGACCTGTGTAGGTACTATAGGTTACTCAATAATAGGTCATAATTTGCATTTGTTTATAAAATATTAAACTTCAATTTTAAATCACAAAGGGAAACTGACTGGGTTTGGGTTGAACAACCAGAGGTGATGAGAGTAATTACTAATGAAACTTGGATAATTCAAGGGTACGTCAAAATTATGCCATTTCTACTGTTTGGTAACCCCTGGGGTTATATATTTCATGGAGCTTTTGGAAATAGTATCCAAAGCACTAGAGGAGTAGACAAATGAGTAGGATTTCTTTACTTATGGTAAAAAAAATATTGTCTGATTTTCTTCACCAGGCCAACATCAAAAATAAGAATTCAGCCAAAAGTCTGAACAATCTCACATCCCTGCAAAGTATAATTAAAACTGTCAAGAGCAGGATGTGAACCTGTGATAACTAGATTAAAGTACAGGCGCTCTCCCAAACTGAGCCAACTTAACCTCATCTTGGTAGTTTCCCTCCTCCCATTTGTGTTCAAGGTGCCAGCCAGAAGCATTAAAATATTAAAATGTATTCAATACTAAACTATTTACATAAACAAAGATCGTGATTATCTCAAAGAAGGTACATTGATGCTAAGATAACTTAGACCCTTTAAACGGATTCGGCCGAGTGATCACTACTGTAAAACAAGCCATCTTTGAAACAAACACAAGTCCTTCCAAATCGCACAAAATATTAGGAGGTATACTAATGACTATGACAACTAACATAAGGAGCTATTTACAGTTAAATAGATCTAACTTGATCAAAGGTTTGAAGGCACTACATGTACACTCCAAAAGAGAATATAAAATTTGGTGTTCTGTACAGACAGAGGCAAACTTTTTTAACCATTCAACTCCATCACCCAATTCAGATAGCCTTTTGAATAGTTTTATGGGGACAACTTTTCTGACCAAGCAGGAAACCACAAAGTAAAAAGAAAATTAATAGATGTCAAAATTTGCATCGGGATAAAGAACATTATTTTGTTTTACCCATACACCAATGTGTATCAAGCACATGCATACTTAACACACATGGGTGATATTTTATAAAACCAAATAATATTCTTTATCCCTGATGCAAACTTTAACATCTGTTAAATTGCTGCTATAAAAAGCTGGTGTCACTCAGGGGGATACGATCACACTGTCTTCTTGACCCGTTGAGCAGGTCTTCAGAATCTTGGCCAGCTTGTTTTGCAGTAGAAGGATATTTTGACGTGTCGTTTCATTGATACTCATGTCAACCTTAGGCGATGAGCCCACAATCTCCAAGGCCTGAAAGAAAGTTTACAAACAAAAAAAACATAATTTTTATTTGTTCGATAAGAAGTGTTCTTTTAGAAGAGAAAAAAACTTACAAGCTGTTGGTCTTGATGTTCCCAAAAAATACTTATTTAAGTATTTGCTTAGCGTGAGTGTATTTTGCTCAGCAGTAACTAGCTTAAAGCCATTTTACACTTTCGGAACAGAAAAATAAATAAAAGTTCACAGATTTACAAATAACTTACAGGGTTTACAGAAGGTAATGGTGAAAGACTTCTCTTGAAATATTATTCCATGAAATGCTTCACTTTTCGAGAAACCATTAAAACATTTATCAATTCTCGCTAATGAGAATTACAGATTTTTTTTGAACACATGTCATGACACGACGAAACGTGGGGAAACAAGGTTGGGTTTTCCCTTTATTTTCTCCCGACTCCGATGACCGATTGAGTCTAAATTTTCACAGGTTTGTTATTTGATATAGAAGTTGTGATACACGAAGTGTGGGCCTTGAAAAATACTGTTTACAGAAAGTGTCCAATGGCTTTAAAGACACTGGACACTATTGGTAATTGTCAAAGACCAGTCTTCTCACTTGGTGTATCTCAACATATGCATAAAACAACAATCCTGTGAAAATTTGAGCTCAATTGGTCATCGAAGCTGCGAGATTACAATGAAAGAAAAAAACACCCTTGTCACATGAAGTTGCATGCTTTCCGATGCTTTATTTCAAGACCTCAAATTCTTATTCTAAGGTCTCGAATTCAAATTCGTGGAAAATTACTTCTTTCTAGAAAACTACGTTACTTCAAAGGGAACTGTATCAAACAATGCTTTATACTATCAACAGCTCTCCCTATTAATCGTTACCAATAAGGTTTTATGCTAAAAAATATTTTGAGTAATTACCAATAGTGTCCACTGCCTTTAAAGCACATTGCGACATTGGTAATTGTCGAAGATCACAGCAAACATTTTTATGTGACCCAACTTATTCAGAGCTGCCAATAGACCTTATACATTGACGTCATCCAGCCACCATCTCAGAGGAAAAACGGTGACGAAACAATTGAGACGCACAGATTTGTACGAGCGGCGCATTATAGTATTGGCCAATGAACAACCTCCTTTTGACCTCTAGGTGAGGGTGCCCTACTGAAATGATGTCATGTGCATAAGGTCTATATTTTCATCTTCTAATTAGGGAGATTTTGTACAAAAATCAGGGAGATATTTAGAGTTGTATTCAATAAAATAGGAAAAAAAAGTTTCCAGAATCAAGGAGATTTTTAAATTTGCTCATCAGAACAGGAAAGACAGGTTTGTTTTCAGAGAACTTTCTGCAGAAGCAGGGAGAAGTTGGCAGCTATGCATTTAACATACCTGAAATATTAACAAGAATGTGAACATTTTGGCTCCATTGGTCTTTGCAGTCACAAGGAAATAGCGGAAAAAAACTTTCTCTGTTTAATTTTAAGAGTGTGTAGTGACTGTTGCTATGTATATTTAGTCATGCAACAGCCGTTATTTTGGTACAGAAAACATGTACATTGTATATTATTGCTACATGCAACAGCTCCTACCGTGCTCTCAACCAGCACACAGTTCCAGACTGCTACCCTATACCACACTTGCAAGACGACACGGCAGGACTTCACAGCAAAAAGGTATTTTCGAAACTGGACCTCGTCCGCGCTTGGACCTGTCCATCCTGACGCAAACGTATAGCTTCCCTTTAAAACCGAGTGGTGCAATCGTTTCTACTTTTTCAAAACCCCAAAGTCTGAGTTTTACTTACTGTGCCATCACCAAATTTGATGATATTTCCGTCTGGTTTAGCGCTAGGTAAAGAAAGGGGACTGCCAGACAATGACATCATAGTCTCTCCTCGTCTCGCTTCACGCATTGCACATGTAGCTGGCGTCACTGGCAACCTGCAATGAACAATTTATAACAAAATATAATACTAATTAACAGTGCTTATAAAGGAGGCATGATCACAGCGCTTGACAACATGAAACCCTCACACAAAAAGTATACATCAAACATTGTGAAAACAAACAAAGCAAGCAATCATGAATAAAGACATCAATTATAAATAGATGTTAAATTTTAAGTCAAATCTATTTCAAATAAGGCCTTGAAATGAACTGTACTCTTGAAGGGGCACAGGCTACCAAATTTAGTGGTGGGCAATAAATCAGATTTTGTTGGAAGTCTAACGAGGGCAAGGAGATCAACAAAATTATTCGTGTTTATGTGGGGCCAGGTTTCCAAATTGTTTGTGTCATGGGGGCCATGCGATAAGTTGATTGGCCTTTGGATTGTGTTATTTCTCACCCCTTATCATTAGCTGTGTCTCAGACCAATGCAAAGTGGACAATATTTACAATCTGTGCTGGGCAGCATAACGTATTTTGCTCAAGAGTGCTGGGCAAAACGTGAGAGTCCTAGTGTAGATTTCACCAAACTCTTCCGAACTTAGGATTAATCTTAGGACTTAGGACGGGTTCAGTTCCGTATCTAAATAAGTAGGACGCATTGAACCCATCCTACGAGTTAGGATTAATCCTAGCGTTTCGTGAAATCGACTGCATGGCAGGCCCACCCAGTACCGCCCACCGTGGCTACAAGGCTACAACACTGGGCACAGCAACTCAAGAGGAAAATGTAAATTTGTACAGGCACACTGCACAGGGCACTACTGCAATTGCTGCGGACCCTTGGGTTATTTCTAGGCCTGCTTAAGGGCTTGAGTAAAAACTGACCTGGGATCAAACTTGGGGGTGATCGCTGGTGTGTCCCATCCTGAACCCAATGCTTTCCCAGCTTTCCCGGTCCTGGCAGCTGGTGTTACAAATGTATTCCTTGCTGATGCTTTCCTGAAAAAAAGAAAAGGAGAAATAAAAAAAAGGCTGTAGCGAACTGATGACTGGACAAAACAGCCCTTGGGGTATTAATGGCCTCATGTTTCGATTCTAGCAGAGTCATTTTCCATAATGGCTTCCATTTGCCATCTTGGTGTTAAAATGTTGATGGAACCGATTTGTACACGCGGTACAAAGGATTGGCAAATGACAACGAGCCGTTTTACACTGGTCCCTGTCTTTATCAGCAAGACAGGTATTGGCTTCATAAGCATACATATGCACATCAGATTTAACTGCAACTCTTCAGGACCATGAAGGCCATGTGAAATGAATGGGAGGTCAAAGGTGATGATGGCCATGCCCTAAAAGGCAGATATCTGGCGTAATAACTAGGAGCCTCGAAGTGTGACGTCAGAGTTTCAGGCTACTTCTGTTTTAACCACTAAAGTGAGGACGCCCTTCCCAAGTGACGCCCACATGCGAGGTCTTTACATTACGTACACACAACAGCAGTGTACAACACTATTTGACTTCTTCCTTTAAACCAATGTGTATTTAAAGGAACACGTTGCCTTGGATCGGACGAGATGGTCTATAAAAAAGCGTTTGTAACCCTTTGTTATTAAATGTATATGGTTGGAAAGATGTGTTAAAAGTAGAATACAATGATCCACACAAGTTTGCCTAGAAATTGCGTGGTTTTCCTTTTACTGTGTGAACTAAAACGGTCGGCCATTTATGGGAGTAAAAAATTTGACTCCCATAAATGGCCAACCGTGTTAGTCGACGAGGTAAAAGGAAAACCGTGCAATTTCGAGGCATGTTTGTGTGGATCATTGTATTCTACTTTTACAGCATCTTTCTACACATATGCATTTTATAACAAACGCTTTTCAAAGACCACCTCGACCGGTCCAAGGCAACGTGTTCCTTTAAGCATTGTATACCATCTACTCCCTGATTTGTTTTTAGTTTTACTGCACCTTGTACAGCCAGCAGGGTGGACATGTGCACAATGCAAATCTTTATAATTGTTATAATACCTTGTAGATCTTCGGAGTGTCTGTGGTGGTCCTGCACTTCCCTCTGTGTTCACATTTTGGTTTGTGCCCAGAACACTCTTCTTTTGTGTTTTGCGTTTGGTCGCTGTCGTGGTTCGCTTCCTTCCCTTGGCTGATGCTTTCTGTGTACAACATTGCAATGGAAGTAATAAGTCAAGTGTTCAAAACTAATCTTACCCTCTGACCATTTGATTTGAGCACTTTTCCGAATGATGATAGACTGTGCCAGCCTGTGATAAGATACCATGAGGTGAATGCATATCTGCACACAGGCTTGGAGTTAACCAAAGCACCCACAGCAATTGCTGTGGTGCCCTGTGCTTTTACTGTTTGCAAGGTTTTAATACAAGTTAAAAGTTTCCTCAAAGGTGCCCCTTACCAGAGGGAAATTGTTGTGCCCACTCAAGAACAGTATACAGTCAACCCTCCAACTATATGACCCTTCAACATCACCCAACAAGGTTTTACACAATATACAAAGCTAGTCTGCTATGAATGGAACCCTAGATACATGAACATGAATGTTGCATGGAGAATATTCACACCGCACGTATCTACCAAACAAGGTACATGTACTCAAGGCGCTGAGTATATACAAACTTTCAGTAAGATAGGTTATTGCAGTGATGAATTTTGAGACCCAATTAGTTAGCACCTTATAAGGGTTTACAAGGTGCTACGGCGCATACAGCGCAGCCACAGCCAGGAACACCGGGCCAAACCCCTTCTCTTTTCGATAATTGCACTGGGTTCTTTTACACGCGTTACACAACACATGAGACCAACAGCTTTACGTCCCATCCGAAGGACGAAGCAATGGTAATTTTTCTTACTAAAGGACACAAGTGTCACGGCTGGGGATTCAAACTCACACTCTGCTGATCAGAAACACCAAAGTTTGAATTCGGTGCTCTTAACCGCTCGGCCACGACACTTCCAAAATAATAAATTTTTGCACCGACAGGACGATATTATATTGCAATCTTTTTCTACTTATCAGGCAATGATTGTCAATACAGTGTCATGGTGCCAAAAACAAATTATTAAGGACAAAAAATTGAAACCCTTCTTTTGAGTTATCATCTGGTTCTTCCCACGCACAAGCTAGTGTACCGGGCTGATTACAACTGATATGCCAATTTCGTAACAAAACAAATTCAAGTTCACAACAATCATAAATTATAAAACAATTTAGAACACCCCACCATGCACAAAATGGCTGATAAAACAACACAAATAAAAGCATTGTAAACATTTTCTGAAGGACCACATTTCAGATCATGCTTACACCATCAAACTTCCTGAAATTTGGGTCCTGAAAGTCTCACATTTTTGAGAAATCCTGGGGAGCATCGTTATTATCAAGTCAAAGTCAAAGTGGGCAAACCTTTTTCGTGGCTGTCGTCCCCTCTGCACCTTGAGTACTCTCTGTAGCTGAAGACTCTCCCTGGGATGAGGAGACTGTCTTGTGCTCTGCCGATGTTGGGGGTAGTATTGATGAAGTAATAGAGTCAACGACCTCCGTCACTTGATGCAACATATTATTGTTGACACTACCTCCCTTGGCTATGGTGGCAAACACAAAGCACCGTTAGACACTAACAGTGGTGTCAATCCGTGTCGAACACAGTACTTAAAGACACTGGACACTAGTGGTAATTATCAAAGACCAGTCTTCTCACTTGGTGTATCTCAACAATTGTACATAAAATAACCAACCTGTAAAAATTTGAGCTCAATCGGTTGTCGAAGTTGCGAGATAGTAATGGAAGAAAAAACACCCTTGTCACAGGAAATTGTGTGCTTCAGTTGAGATTTTGAGACCTCAAATTCGGAATCTGAGGTCTCGAAATCAAATTTGTGGAAAATTACTTCTATCTCAAATATTACGTTACTTCAGAGGGAGCCGTTTCTCACAATGTTTTATACCATCAACCTTTCCCCATCACTTGTTACCAAATAAGGTTTTATGCTAATAAGTATTTTGCAAAATTACCAATAGTGTCCACTGCCTTTATAAGTCAACACTGGCCCTTGACACTAAAACTACTGGCCTCAGGCCAGTAAAATTTGAGCCCTGTTTTTTCAAACAAGGCTCAAGCCAAGAAGAAAACATTTAAAATGAAAAATAATTAAAGGAACACGTTGCCTTGGATAGGTCGAGTTGGTCTTTGAAAAGAGTAATTGTAACCGTTTGTTAAAAAATGCATATGGTTAGAAAGATGTTGTAAAAGTAGAACACAATGATCCACACAAACATGCCTCGAAATAGCACGGTTTTCCTTTTACCCCGTTGACTAACACGGTCGGCCATTTATGGGAGTCAATTTGTTGACTCCCATAAATGGCCAACCGTGTTAGTTTTTACAATGAAAGGAAAACCATGAAATTTTGAGGAAAATTTGTGTGGATCATGGTATTTTACTTTTAATACATCTTTCAAACCATATGCATTTTATAAAAAAGGTTTCAAATGCTTTTTATAGACCAACTCGTCTGCTCCAAGGCAACGTGTTCCTATAAGAGGAGCTGCAAAAATAATGCTTTTCCTCTTAAATCAAAATAAATTAACACACACTTTATGGGGCATAACTCTAAGGTAATTATTCCCCGGGATAAATAAAATGAAAGATTTTTTAAAAAAATCTACGGTAAGCACTGACATGAAAATGGGCCCTGATTTTTAAGAGACAAACTTACCCATAAACTCCGCCCTTGTCATTTCTCGTATATTCTTAGGGAGCTTAAATAGCTCCATCATACAGGCGTGATTGATGGCCGCACATATTGCCTTGCACTCATTATCTGCTTGAAGAAGGCAGTTAGCCACTGAGGGAAAAAAAATGAGATGAAATATATCTTTTAAAAAGCAATTCTTGTAACACAACAATATTGAGCTGTTTCTCACAAAGTTTTATTCCATCAACCTTTCCCTTTCATCAATCGTTACTAAGTAAGGTTTTATGCTAATAATTATTTTGAGTAATTACAAAAAGTGTCCACTGCCTTTAAAAATTGAGTGTTATCTAGTCATTCAAACCTCTCATGTCAAAGTCCTTGAGATACAGCTCCAGCTTTTCCCTTTTGTCTTCGTTGCTGGAGTTACTGCTCTCGTTGCCTCCGGATGGTGCCGATGCTTTGCTCGACTGCACCGTCTTCGTCCTCCTCTTCTTGGGCATTTTGTCTGTTGATTTCTCGGCGATTGGTAATGGAACAACAACTAGCTAGAAAAACAAGTTATTATATAATTTTAATTTTCTGTAAAATAAGCATAATGTCACCCTGGAGTCCTGTACATCGGTACTACCTCTAAAAAATGAACAACTTACACAATGCAAAATGGTTTGAACCTTATATTATAGTAAACGCTGTCAATGGCAAAATCACTTGTTATGATAGATGATTAAACCGCTTCCAAACTCCCGAGAAAATTGGGGTGAAGTTTGTTTTCCAAAGTCTGGAAACTTAATTGTCCACCCTTCAAATGGTTCAGCAAGAGTTTTTAATAAAACGTTTTTTTTAATAGACTAAACCTAGCGGGCCTAGGCTAAAATGCGTCCATGTCGGTGACAAAAAAGAACATCGCCATTTAATTTTTTTTATTGGACTATTAATGTTAATAAGCGTTTTGTTAAAGGAACACATTGCCTTGGATCGGTCGAGTTGGTCTTTGAAAAGCGTTTGTAACCGTTTTTTATAAAATGCATATGGGTAGAAAGATGTTGTAAAAGTAGAATACAATGATCCACACAAACATGCCTCAGAATTGTGTGGTTCTCCTTTTACCTCGTCGACTAACACGTCGGCCATTTATGGGGGTCAAAATTTTGACCCCCATAAATGGCTGACCGTGTTAGTTCGCACAGTAGAAGGAAAACCACGCAATTTCAAGGCAAACTTGTGTGGATCATTGTATTCTACTTTTCAAACATCTTTCCAACCATATGCATTATATAAAAAACGGTTACACACGCTTTTGTTTTGACCAACTCGTCCGATCCAAGGCAACGTGTTCCTTTAAGGGTTTTACTGGATTGTTGCATACAGAGCATGATTTGCCGAAAAGCGCCGACCATGGATGGAAACTACGATCCTGACGGCTCGGCGACAGTTCGGTACTTTGGCACTGACTTCAGCATGTTCAGTGTTATGTTAACTAACGACAACGTCGCCCTAATTTCTGGCAATTTTGGTTTCAAAAATAATTTTATTCTAATAATAATATTTGTAATTTGTAAGGCTTGCACCTTCAACAGGATTAAGCTTTTTACATGGCACGTGGGTGGGACCATTTATTCCTCCATGGCCGGGCCATGGAGTGCGTTTTGGCTACCCCAACCAGAAACAATCAATGGTCATCGGTTGCGCGTTTTCGCGTGTTCGGTTGAGCGCGGTGACAAGCTGTTCAGACCAACCAGTAACGGACTTGTTGAGTCGGTTGGGTAGCCAAAACACACTCCAAGGAAGGTGGGACCACTGAACTTTTTACTTAATTTTAATATTGTAATTGTATTGTAGTTTTAGTTTTTTTTACATCAAAAAAATCAAATACACTGAGGCCAACCACCAGACCACACAGTGTGCAAATCGAACATTTTCAACTGTGGGTGCCGAGTTTTTATTTGTACATGTACCGAGTTTGTGGTGTCGAGTATGCAAGGTGCCGAAGTGACCGGAACACGTACATTCCCACCAGCACCAGCATGTAGTAATAAAAGGTAAAAGTACGACTACGAGTTTCAGGTTTTTGTTTTTGTTCGTAAATATGTACTCAGAAATAGTTAATTTTATCGCAAACGTAAAATTATCATACTCACCCTGTGAAAAGACAACTAAATACTTTATGTAGGCACAATTTACACTTCTAAATGTCAATCATACGAAGGTTTACGGTTCGAGAAAATTTTGACATTTTTTTCTTCTTGATTGAATAAACCGCTCGTTGAACAAATCTCGTTAAGATTAGCGCAAGCGCAGTTTGTTCAATAATATTGGTTGAGCGCCCTCTCGTGACGGCAAATGCTAGGTTTTTGTTATGTTGTGTGTGTACACAAAAAATACACGTGGGTGTCGCTAGCTACACACATGCAAAACCGGAAGTAAGTTATGATTGTATTAAATTTTGCAATGTCGTTGACGAGTGTTGTCATGGGTCTCAAATGTAGTTATTATGTATGTACACATGTGTAGTTGTTCTGTCGCCAGTGCAATTCTTTTTATGTGGAGAAGTTCTTATTCCGCCCGGCCATTAATGTCGGGAGGATGGTTAGTAACCCGGTTACGTTATCGCAGCTATAATTTCAATAACGATTTTTTGATCTTCCACCAGACAACTTTTCCTTCTGAATAATGTCGACAGTGCATAAAGTAACAACCGAACATGGACTTGAGTTTGTGCACAAACAACTTCGGAAAACTTTCAAGATGGTCAAGCAGCAACAGTTGGTCTGGCAGGACGTCACGGTAGAATCCCTCTCGTTGGTCAAGTCACTGACAAACTTAGGGGAGCAGCTGCAGTGTTCTCGCCTTGCTGCCCAAGAAGGCAGCTCTGATGTACTGCAGCAGTTTCCAGACCTCCAAGCGAGGCTGGAGTTTAAGCTGCTGCAATCAGCAGAGGTGGTGATGACGCGGTTGAAATCTTGTCTGTAAGTTTTTTTTAAATAATAACAATCATAACAATTTAATAGATGTTAAATCATTTGCAGTACCCGCTGCTAAATCATAGGATTCAAACTGCCCCTAGCTTTCAGACAATCTTGGTGGTCTAGTTGGTATGACACTGCTCAAGAATGGCAGAGGTCGTGGGTTTGAATCCAACCCGAGTAATATGCCTCTGATATTTTTTCACAGAACTCTGGTAAGTCCCGAGTATACAGTGCTGACACACATCGGTGTACATTGGTATAAACCAAATGAATAACAATAATATTTATTTCTCCAGGGTCGTTACCAAAGTATGGCCCTACCTTTCACTGTCATTTAAATTTGTTCTTCCTCCAGAGAGACGATGGAAGACGTTTGCCACAAACACATGCAGTACGGTACCTACTCACTCAATGCATATCACAATCACTACAGGGAGATCGGCACAGTGAAGGTGTCTACAGCCTCGGCAACGTGGCCATCTATAGCAGACATGCTGCAGTGGGTTACAGATTTGAGCGTATTGTACAGGAGAACGTATCCTTTATGAAACAGCCGAGGGCGCTGTTCATGCTGGTACCACCTGGGTCAAGTCGACCATCGGGTGATTTTGCGTGGTACCCAGGAAGTATTTCATGTGTAGTTAACCATGGAATTTTAGCCTAGTGGTTGACAAAATGGTCGCCACCCAAAATTGCTCAAGGTCAAGGGGCACAACACATTTGGTAAATAATTATTCCAAAAGCACAAAAATTGCTAAGCAGTGAACATTTTGACTGAGCAGAAACTGCTCAGCTAAATGTCATACAATGTTCATTGTTTGTGACTGGTTGCCTGCTGATTTTGGCTTAGCGTATAACTTGTTAAGCACAATTTTCTGCTAGACTCTTTATGCGATGAAGTCAATGTACAGACTCTTAATGCTCCTTGACTCTGAACGACTGTCCCAGTTTTGCCGAGAAGACGTGGATGTTTGATACGGTCTCGTATGATAGTCTAGATGAGATGTCGGGATTGGTGAAAAGGTGGTCAAAGAATGACAAGGAACTGACGACTGCAGTAAATAGTAAGATTGCAAAGTGAAATTGTAACTCATACCCCCCCCTTCCCGCCCCCTCCATTCCCCAAAACATACACTCAACTTGTAAACCCGGTAAATGAAGAACTGCTTTGTTTGCATGTACTTGTTATTGAATCTAGCGACAACCCCATTGATTTTCATTAGCAAAATTTCAAAAGCCAAAATTATTTGCTAAGCAGAAACTGGCTATCAGCCAAAATGCCATACAATGTTTATTGTTAGCGCCTGTGTTCCTGCTAATTTTTGCTTAGCAAAAGAAATTGCCCAATTACCATTTACTGCTAGACACCTTTATGGAATTGGGACAAGTGGTCGATTTCACAAAGAGTTAGGACTAGTCATAGGAGATGTAAAAAATGCATGGCTAGTCCTCAGTTAGGGCGAGTAACTCGTCCTAACTCGAGATAAGACACCAGTCCTAACTCTTTGTGAAATCCACCCCAGGGCTGGTGGTGTGCATTTAAAGTGTACCATCAAAGCGAAGTGAAGAAAAATAGATGCCTTTAATTGTGTTAAAGGCAGTAGACACTATTTGTAATTACTCAAAATAGTTATTAGCATAAAGCCTTACTTGGTGACGAGTAATGGGGAGAGGTTGATGGTATAAAACATTGTGAGAAATGGCTCCCTCTGAAGTGCCATATTTTTTGAGAAAGAAGTAATTTTCCTTGAATTTGATTTCTAGACCTCAGATTTAGAATTTGAGGTTTCGAAATCAACCATCTAAACGCACACAACGTTGTGTGACAAGGGTGTTTTTTCTTTCATTATTATCTCGCAACTTCGACAGCCAATTAAGCTAAAATTTTCACAGATTTTCAATTTTATGCATATGTTGAGATACAGCAAGTGAAAAGACTGGTCTTTGACAATTACCAATAGTGTCCAATGTCTTTAAATTCCTCATTTTCAAGGGGTTGATTCTCGCACATAAACACTGAAACCAAGTTACATGTATGTGGATTTTTTAAACTATTCTGTTTGTAACATTCTTTGCTTGACAAAACTTTTAAAACAATTTTCACACTAGTCAGTGTTAACTTCAATTGGTCTTGCAGATTGTTTTATAAAATTTATTTTGTAATTCAGGTATTTCGATTGCGTGTTACTTTCCCGGTAGGTATTCTGTCTCATGTGGAGTTCTTCATGGCGGATGGGTGAAGATCAGTTTATGAAATCTTTTGCATGGTCAACTAAAGCAGATGTTTGACACACAGCCTTTTCGCGGCTTATAACCATTGCCCTGATAAGCATGTACAGTGTACTGCCATTTTTGGAGATGGTATGTACTGATCTTGATTTTGAGAAAGACTGAGAGAAGAACAGGATCAGTTATGTACTGATCTTCACAGCGCTTGAAGGAAGACGTTGTTGAGATTGATGGCTTTGAGAATGAGAAGAGAATGGGATCAGTTACGTACTGATCTTCAGTAGAACTTGAAAGGAGAAGAGGCTTGAGGCTGATGTCATTAGAAATGAGAGGAGAACGGGATCAGTTACGAGACAACCCAATGAAAATTTAAAATGGATACAAAAGAGGAAGGGATGGAGACAAAATTAAAGGACGAGATTTTAAAGGAAGAAAAAAAAATAGAAAAAAAAAGGACAAAAAAGGCTATAGAGAGATCAGTTATGAACCAACCTGATGAAAATAGCTAAAAAGGAGGAAAGGAAGACGCCATGGAGACAAAATTTAAGGATAGGAGCTTTGGTACTGGACACATTTGGCAATTATTCAAAATATATATTAGCATCAAACTACTTGGTAATGAGCAATGGAGAGCTGTTGATACATGGAGTATAAATTATTGTGAGAAACAGCCCCCTCTGAAGTAACAAAGTTTTTGAGAAATTGAATTTCTCACTAAAATATTTGAATCTGAGAAAGACTTCAGGCCGGAAGCCCTTCTCAGGCATCTGAAAGCACACAAATTTGTTCATTGATGGCGTTTTTTCTTTCATTATTCTCTTGCAACTTCGATGACCATTTAAGTCTAAGTTGTCACAGGTTTGTTACTTTATGCATGATGGGATACACCAAGTGAGAATACTGGTCTTTGACAATTACCAAATGGTGTCCAGGGGGTGGATTTCACAAAGGTAGTCCTAACTTAGGACTAGTCCTAAGCAATGCTAAAAGATAGGACCAGTCCTAAGTTAGGATGAGTTACTGGTCCTAATCTTAGGACCAGTCCTATCTCTTAGCATTGCCTAGGACTAGTCCCAAGTTAGGACTACCTTTGTGAAATCCACCCCTGTGCTTTTAAAGTTCAGTATCTTGAACATTTACAACATTGTATTTTACTGCATATTATTTGATGATGACGAGGAAATAAAAACACATAACTCTCCTATATTTGTAAAGTGATGTTTGATTTTATTTACAAATTATAAAACACAAATTGTAAACGATTTGGGGGTCGAAAAATTTACTAGAGTAGGATTTGAACAAACAGCATCTGGATTAAGGTGCCAACTCAGACAGCTATTGGGGTAGATAGCTCAGTTGGTAAAGATTAAGGGAATCAATGTGTGGTGAAGTGGTTCAACAAGCGGTTTAATCCTGCGCCGAGGCCTGGACTTGGAAATTTTACAGTGACGAAGTCGAGGTAAATTATCAAGAACCAGGCCTTGGCGGGTTTAAATCACTAGTTAAAAAACGATTCAACACACTCTGATTCCCATTCATGAATACCTTTCGGTCAAAAAACATCAACACTTTTGGTTAAAAGGTAAAATAAATGCAGAAATAATAACTATTCAATGATTTCTTTCAACACAAAACCCCTCCAGCTATGAAACAACACCTCGTGATGCCCTCTCGACCAATCAGAATGGATAATGAATGTTGATTCAAATCCTGTTTTAGTCAAGCGTTGACATATTTGTCAGTAAGTTAGCCTGCCTTCCAGATCTTTACACTTCACAACTCCCTGCAAGATTGTAACCTTGTCAGTTTGTGGGATCTTGCATAATGATATCACAAGCCCCAAAACAGCGCCCTCACTAAGGTCAATAAGGACCTACCATGGGCTGAGAGTAGTGTGCGTACCAACTCCCATTGTTCGACCGGGTAACTCGGCTGGTATCTGTCCCTAAGTCAGCCTGCCTTGATTCAGAGTTTTACAGCCCACATTGGCTTGCAAGATTGTATTATTGTCAGCTTGTGGGATCTTCAATCTTGGCTCTCTTTGCCGTTATGTCCATGTCCTGGGTGTTTTTGAGATATTGCTGAAAATCCAGAGCGAATATACCCGTCCCAGAAGAATATTCCCCTGTAGGAATACGCAATCGGTAACTATGCTGGTATCTGTCCGAAGTTAGCATGCCTTTATTCAGAGTTTTACAGCCCACATTGGCTTGCAAGATTGTAACATTGTCAGTTTGTGGGATCTTGCATAATGATATCACAAGCCCCAAAACAGCGCCCTCACTAAGGTCAATAAGGACCTACCATGGGCTGAGAGTAGTGTGCGTACCAACTCCCATTGTTCGACCGGGTAACTCGGCTGGTATCTGTCCCTAAGTCAGCCTGCCTTGATTCAGAGTTTTACAGCCCACATTGGCTTGCAAGATTGTATTATTGTCAGCTTGTGGGATCTTCAATCTTGGCTCTCTTTGTCGTAATCTCCATGTCCTGGGAGTTTTTTTAGATTTTGCCGAAAATCCAGAGCGAATATACCCACCCAGGACGAATATTCCCAAGTAGGAATACACAATCTGAAAAGCATAAACCTACAGTATCTGTCCTCAAGTTTGTCTGCCTTGATCCAGAGCTTTACAGCCCACAGCGGCCAGCCAGATTGTAACAATGTCAGCTTGTGGGATCTTCCATCTTGGCTCTCTTGGCTGCAATTTCCATGTCCTGGGAATTAAATGATACAAAATGCCTTCACATTAACAAGGTTTTAGTTAAAGGCAGTGGACACTATTGGTAATTACTCAAAATAATTATTGGGATAAAACCTTTCTTGGTGACGAGTAATGGGGAGGGGTTGATGGTATAAAACATTGTGAGAAACGGCTCCCTCTGAAGTGCCATAGTTTTCGAGAAAGAAGTAATTTTCCACGAATTTGATTTTGAGACCTCAGATTTAGAACTTGAGGTCTCGAAATCAACCATCTAAATGCACACAACTTCGTGTGATAGGGGTGTTTTTTTCTTTCACTGGTATCTCACAAGTTTGATGACCGATTGAGCTCAAATTTTCACAGGTTTTGTATTTTATGCTTAGGTTGAGATACACCAACTGTGAAGGCTAGTCTTTGACAATTACCAATAGTGTCCACTGCCTTTAAGATATAAAGGCAAAAGCGACCAGTCAAAAAAAAAAAAAGGTTGCTGCTTAACCCTTTGTCACGCATACCGCCCGGAGGCACCCCGCTCATTACTCAGCCGACCCTGAGGTTTGACATGGTTTTTTTATATAGTTCTAAACATGCGATTAAAATGCAGCAAATAGCCATAGATGGGGCGAGTTTTCAACAGTTGAAAAATAGCACATGGTCCCCAGAAAGACAAAATGACGCTGTCCATCTTCAAAGGTTCAAAGGTCAGAAGTCCTTCATGTACTACCAATGCATGTCCGAGTAGGTGCTTTTCTGTGTGGGACGGATGCAAAACTAGCATCTCAAAGGTCTCTAAGTGGGAGATTTCCCGATATTGAGTTTTTGTTGACTACTTACCGTACCATACTGGTAGTAATGAGGAGCAAGCTCATACAGCCAGCTCGGCTCGATGACCGTCAAGTCCCTCATGTAGTCCTTGTTAGTCTGTAGAACTTCATGAAATACCACCCTGAAAATATACACCAAGCCGGAAGACAGTTATGGGTTGAACAAAGAAAAATTTACTAGAGTTGAACTTGACGTATGGTCTCTCCGGATTAATGCGCCGGCACTGTACTCTCTAAGTGGGGTGTTGTAAATTACAGAATGGGGGTTCGAGTCCTGGCCTGTTGTTAACTAACACGGTCGGCCATTTATGGGAGTCAAAATTTTGACTCCCATAAATGGCCGACCGTGATAGTTTGCGACGTAAAAGGAAAACCATGCAATTTTGAGTGATACTTGTGTGGATTAGTATATTCTACTTTTAAAACATCTTTCTAACCATATGCATTTCATAACAAACGGTTTCAAACACTTTTAATAGACCAACTCGATCGATCCAAGGCAACGTGTTCCCTTAACGCTTCCCAGATTCAAATTTTGGAACATAAAAACTAATATCTTTTCACATTACATCGAAGTGAAATGTTTCTCAAAATGCTTAACCGGTACTCTATCAAACACTACTGTAGGCTTCTTACCAAAGCTTTTTATTGCCATTCATTTTAAGAGTGATAACCAAACCTTCCCTTTAAAGCCATCCGACACTTTCGGTAAACAGTATTGTCCAAGTCCCACACTTCGTGTATCACAACTTCTATATCAAAGAACAAACCTGTGAAAATGTGGGCTTAATCGGTCATTGGAGTCCGGAGAAAATAACAGGAAAACCCACCCTTGTATCCGCGCGTTTCGCCGTGTCATGACATGTGTTTAAAATAAATATGTAGTTCTCATTAACGAGAATTTATATTGTTTTACCATTTTCTCGAAAAGTAAAGCATTTCATGGACTAATATTTCAAGAGCAGTCTTTCACCATTACCTTCTGTAAACCCTGTAAATTATTTGTAAATCAGTGAACCTTTTTTTTTTCCTGAACCGAAAGGGTCCAATGGCTTTTAATGCAAGAAATGAACGTTACCAGTGTGGCGGTTTCTCGGTGTACAGTACTGATGAAGGATGGACATGGATGGAATGGTCGTCTCGAATCGTCCGGTACTCCCCGCTCGGATGCAACCTGGCTGCATTAGCGAAGAACCCCGCAACAACGCAACGACAAACGGAGTCAACGTCTCCCTCGCTTGACACAATCTTCACCTTGAATTTCTTGAGCAGTTTTTTAAGTTGTTCCCTCACAGTCATCGCTCTGCAGAGACCTTTTCCGAGAAACAGAATGTTCAATTGCAAAAATTAATTAATTGCAAAAATCTTTTTAAAAAAATTATTTATCGAGTAACAACCACAAGGGAAAGTGACTGACAGATCTTCACAAATAAGGAGACTGCCAACATTCAGGGATGGGATAGGCTGTTTAAAAAAAAAAAAACTGAACTGAGAGCTCAAAGCATGAAAGCTTGAGAGAGTGGGAAGCTTGTGATCGCGAACCTGCTTGCACACATTTATCTTTAGTTTTAAAAACAATACCAATCTATTTGGTCTCATCTTCCCATTTTTATTAATTTGATGTAAAAAATAAAAAAATAAAAAATGGATTTTAAAAACGGCTCTCAGTTGGTAGTTTGATCAAAAGTTGGCAATTTGATAAATATTTGTACAATATTGAACCAAAGCACCTTGTAAACCATTACAGTTCAAAATGTAGCCCCATAAACCTTGAAGGAAAAACTGAGGGTTTTGATACGCCCCTAGGGGTGTGATAAAGCGCTATTGAGAACCCAGTATTATTATTTTGTACTATTACCGCCTACCTTTGTAGTTGAGATAATTTTCATGGCACCATCTTGAATTTTTGCCAAACTGTATAGGAAGAAAATGCAACATTAGCTTTAAAAACAGTCTTGTTTGACAGAAAAAACAGAACTCTCACATGGTCTCTCCTGTTGCCTCTGGTCTATGCCTTAATACCCCTTTGAAAGTTTCCTGAAGACTTTTAAGATTTTCAGATGGAATCTGTACCCTTCGCAAAATGACAATGGCCGTGCTCTCTCAAAGATGTAATTCCAGGTCTGCAATCGCTACACATTGACTAGTCTTCGGAAGTAACACTAAGCAAAGCAGGGTATACGCAGTCCAAACTGAAAATAAGAATACGTCTGTAACCTTTGTGACATATTTTAGCTGAATTTTCGAACAACAGGGTTTAGGGTCAACTACATGTAAAATGTTTACCTTGATGAAAGCTTCGTAAACATTCAACAATGTGATGTGGTCTCCCTCGGCAACCGAAAACTTCCTCTTTGCTTGTTCCTACAAACATAACAGACACAGAGGACATCAAAATAAAAAGACTTGAACGTATGCATTTATATGAATGCACGTATTTAGAAAAGACCATCAAGAATCATATCAGTACAACTAAAATAAAATGAGAAAATATTCAAAATAAAAAAGTTAAATTCATAAAGAATTCCAGTCACATATCAGAAGACGAGCCTTTACAAAATACAATAAAAAACATTAGACTGAACATGAGTTTGAACTAAAGTGCTTTTCATACTTACAGCCTTGCCTTTCTCATTGGAGGGAGTTTGGAAGATATTCTGAACTTGTAATAAGGCGGCTATACTTAGAATCTCCTCCGAGCAGCCAAAATCCCCTTAGAGAGAAACAAACCAGACAAAGATGAAAGTCAAGAAAGAATTTTAATTCATTCTTAAAAGTTACTACACAGAATTGGTAAGAATAAAAAACAAATCAATGGGAGACTTTGGGACGCTAGGTGGCAGCAGACTTACAAGGTAAATTTCCATTGTTTACATGGTTCTGAGTGTGCGCAAATGACCGAGGACATTGGATTTTACCTGGTAAGTCTGCTGCCACCAAGCGTCCCAAAAGTCCCCCATTGTTTGATTTTAGTCTAAAAGCTTACAGATTTTAAAGTTCATGCTCAGACCAATTTTTTTTGGTGAAACATCTCCCCCTGAAATGAAGTTCCAAGAGAATGTATCTGGAAACCTAAAAAATGGAAGACCTTGATATTCCTTTGAGTAGGATTGTTCTCTGAGGTAGGCACTATGTCGGGTCAAGCAGAGTAACCTCGCAGTCCACTGGATTGTGCGGTGGGATTGTTAATGCCAGGGATGTGGACATACGTGAGCTCGATGTTATTACCAGATCAACATTTTCTATGCATAATGATAAACACCTTATGAGCAACTAATCTAAGGCTAAGGCCCGTTTACAAACGACAGCGTGGGTTTGGGCCCTGGCTTTGGTTTCATCCACCTATACCTGAACCAATGCCAGAACCATAGAGTTATATATAAGAACTTAAAGGGCGCACTGGTGATTCCACTGGCACAAACACGACGGGACCGCAAGGAGACACGCGCTCCTTTCTATATGTGCATTGAATATGAAGTACACGTTGGATTTGAACGCTTCGCGATACTGTTTTGCCAACTTAAAAAATGGCCGCACAAACACACGCATGCCGGGTTGCGTATATAGGCCTGTGCGCGCTCTAGTTCCTATATAGACCTCTATGGCCAGAACTTAAGTCCAGTACACCAGACCAGTCAGCTATGGCACTTCTGAGTGTTAGGTTCAAAAGTTAGTATCAATGTACAACCCTGCTAGCATCACGTCAAAACAACTAACAACAGGTTCCCCTTCCTACCTGACATAAGAAGCATTTTGGCAAACATCGGATCGAGAGGAAACTCAGCCATGCGTATCCCGAGTGGCTGAGAGAGCTTGGAGTGGTCGTCAATACCGCCCAGAGCGTAGAGTAGCTCCAAACCCCTCATCATAGCCCTGGCTGACGGCGGCGATAAGAAATTGAAGCGTAGGACGTTATCGATGCCGAGACATTTCAGCTGAAGTATTACCGTGCTCAGGTCACTCCTGTTAAAGATGGTTGGAAGCAGTTTTATATCAGACAATAGAAAGTAAATTTTAAAACACCAACAGCGATTCCCCATAACAGTGTTCTGCTAGCTAAATGCCAGTTAAAACCACATGAGGATCAGTCAAAGTTCACTTCAGGGGGTTCGACTGACTAGTTTTAGTGTTGAAAAGCTTCTCTATACTATTTGAAATAATGACCAGATCAATATCTAATGGACTAGTGGAATGCTGGCCGTCACTAGAAAATTTAAGGGCAAACTTTGCCCCAAAACAACTTACTTTGTATCAAGCTAGTATTTCCCTGCAAAGTTGTTATCTTAAAGAAAATTTAAGTTTCAGTCAAAAGTTGATTTTCCTTTCTGAAGCTATAAAGACCGCTAGGGTCTTAGTGTGAGGCCATCACCAATTGTGTGCATCTACATGTATACCACAAGGTTTTTTGGTTGGTAGATAGTTGGCAATATCAGCTTTTTATTGTTACATCTTTTTTACTGGCATTTATAAAGATTGCAGTGGTTCTGAATCAAGATGGCTTCACTTTGATTAGAGGTCCTACCTCTGCATCTCAGGTATTGTTGTCTTCCTTAGTGACTTGTAGTCATCCTCGGTGAATAGTCTGTACGCCTTGCCTGACCTTACACGACC
Organism: Asterias amurensis; assembly: GCF_032118995.1. Lineage (NCBI taxonomy): Eukaryota > Metazoa > Echinodermata > Asteroidea > Forcipulatida > Asteriidae > Asterias > Asterias amurensis. The sequence continues at coordinate 15,826,474 of NC_092650.1, forward strand.
TGCCCTGCCGGTCCTCTGCTGAGCCGAGGCTTGGGACACGGGGACCACTACTAGTCCGGAGAGACCTGTCTTTGAGTTGTAGGCTCGCATCTTGACAAAGCCACTGTCAATCACTGAATAAGAAAAATAAAAAAGAGAAGCTAGTTAATTGCTTTAATACAACTAAGATTTTCTAAATTTGTCCATGCTCAGAGGTGCAATCATTTTTGGGGAATTCCCCGAAACTCGGAAACTATACATCTTTTTGAGTGAGTATGTTTACATTGTGGAAGTGTCATGGCCGAGCAGTTAAGAGCACAAATTCAAACTCTGGTGTTTCTGATCAGCAGAGTGTGGGTTTGAATCCCCAGCCGTGACACTTGTGTCCTTAAGCAAGACACCTAACCATTGCTTCGTCCTTCGGATAGGACGTAAAGCCGTTGGTCCCATGTGTTGTGTAACGCATGTAAAAGAACCCAGTGCACTTATCGAAAAGAGAAGGTGTTCGCCCCGGTGTTCCTGGCTGTGGCTGCTGTATGCTCCGCAGCACCTTGTAAACCCTTAGAAGGTGCTAAACAATTGGGTCTCAGAATTCATCACTGCAATAACATATCTTTCTGAAAGTTTGTATATACTCAGCGCCTTGAGTACCTTGTTTGGTAGATACGTGTGCTATATAAGACTTTGGTATTATTATTAATATTATTATTATTATGAAACAGGAATTACATGGAGATAACAGGTGTAAGTTGGTAACAATAAAAAGATGTGTTATTCTGGCCTCTTTCTATAAAAAGCTTTTTTATAATGCTAGAGGCCAAGAACAGTTTTTACAACAACAAAAAAACCACCTACCATACACAATGCCATTGATGGTTATTGATGTTTCTGCTATGTTGGTTGCTAGGACAACCTTTCTGGTGTTGCGGCTGATCCTTTCGAAGACCCTCATCTGCTCTTTGCCAGGCAAGCTGCCATACATCGGTAGAGCTAGCATCTTCATATGGTCGGAGGAGAAAGTGCGGATCTGTTGCCTATAAGGAACAGATTGCAAAACATTAACAATTACAGAAATTTGCAAATACTTCAAAGGGTTGCGGTACTTTTTGTATGACACAAAACTCAATGTTCACAGATTTACACGGTTTGAAGAGAATGACGGTAGAAAGCTTCCCTTAAAATGTTTACTTGCTGAGGTACTGCATTTTTTGAGAAATGAGTAAAACAATGTCCCGAAAATAATTGTTTGTCTCAGGAGACGAAAACTAATTTAGCATGTACAACGTATTTACCAAACTCTCCTGAAAACTCTCCTGACTAAAAAAGCTGAAACTTCTACAGGTAAATGTATTACATACAACTTCATTCACAGTGTATGGATTCATGGCATGGCCAAAAAATTGATCTACAAAAGGTATCAAAATCCTTATTGCAGCTCAATGAAATTGACCCTAGAATTTTGAAAGCTTTTTCCATTTTCAAGGACTCAAGTGACTTACATGACCATTTCCATTGCCTGTTCAACTTCGTCTTGTCCGGTCAGGAAGGCGAGGATATCACCGGCTGGCTCCGTCTTGTGCAGCTTCATGATCGTATCCACCGTCGCTTTGACGTAGTCCGGTACTGGGCTGTTATTAAATGAGATGATTGAACATTAGGAACATTACGAAAATGGGTTATCTCTGTCCCTACATCCCTGCTGTTCCCTCTCTCGCCCCATTTCCTGTTCTTACCCAATCTAGATATGACCGGGGCATTTTGGTTGGTTCAGTGGTTTCTTCCCTGCTTTGTAGCTATTTGGCCCCCCTGACTCGAATCTGTCTTTGAACAACAGTGCAACAACTCCTCTGTTTAAACAGAGGTTTGTTACAAAAACTCTTTCCTTACCTCGAGAATCAGACCTCTCTTAACTCAGCCTCTGGGATTTCTGATTAGCAGAATGAGGTTTTGAAACCCCCCATGAGACTTGTGTCCTCGAGTAAGATACTTCAACATGGGGCATTAAGCCGAATACCGGACACTTCACAACCTCGGAACTCAGCACCTGCAAACTCGGCACCAAGAATGTTGGCACCATACAAACTCGGCACCGGCCTTTTATTGACTAACAAACTTGGCACCAAGCAATATCACCTCGAAGAGTCAAGTTGTTAAAAAAACAAAGGGAATAACGTAAGCTTCATGTACAGTTTTTAAAAAAATATGGGACTATGATATGGTGGGACATCAAAAATGAGGCCTACCACGCAGTGTGAAAATAAAACTTTTTCAACTGGGTGCCGAGTTTGTATTTGTACATGTGCCGAGTTCGTTGGTGCCGAGTTTGCAAGGTGCCGAGGTTGTGGGTGCCAAGTTTGCAAGGTGCCGAGTTTGCAGGTGCTGAGTTTGCAAGGTGCCAAAGTGACCAGTACCCATTATGCCGTAGGGCCCAAAAAGCCTCAGTGCACTTATCGTGGAAGAGTTGGAGTTAACACCGGTGTTTCTTGTTCACATAGCAAGCACAGTTGTTTACAGGTTTCCTCAGGTTTGCAAGCTAGAGTGATTATGTTCAGTTCAGTTATAAGGCATCCTTGGTTTTATTACTAGAAACCAATAATAATAACAACAATCACCTGAGACTGTAGAAGACATCCACTGCAAACGTTCTCCCCTCAACTGTGAGGATGCTAGCCGTGTCTTTGCTGCAGAGATAGTGAGATCAAAACAGGCACTGATTACAACACTGCTCAGCAGCCGTCGATTTCACAAAACTCTTTCGAACTTTAGGATTAATCTTATGACTTAGGACGCGTCCCAACCCTGCACTGTAGCATGCAGATCTTAAGATTGATCCTTAGTTAGGACGAGTTACGCGTCCTAACTCGAGATACGCCGAGTCCTAACGCTTTGTGAAATCGGCGGCAGGACATTTAGCAAGCAACAGAGACTCATAGTGGTTGGGAGGCCATCTCTGGGGCTTGCCTCGGGAGGACGGCTATAATGAATGATGAATGAATGATGAATGAATGATGAATGAATGATGAATTACAACAATGCTCAAATCAAAATCTTGGCAACAATCATTTAAGAATGTCACAGAACTGTCCAAATGAAGAACGTATCCCAGACAAAAATTTACCATTTACCAGCAAGGTTCATTCCTGGTTAGAACCATCGCACACAACAATAACCCCCATAACATGAGGAAAAATAAGTTCTGAATAAATGAAATCCTTTGGGGAAAACAAACCCACAGACTAGCATTTGAATCAGTCTCAGAACTGTTAAAAGCCATTGGACACTTTCGGTAAAGAGTATTGTCCAAAGGCCCACACTTCGTGTATCACAACTTACATATAAAATAACAAACCTGTGAAAACTTAGGCTCAATCGGTCATCGGAGTCGGGAGAAAATAACGGGAAACCCCACCCTTGTTTCTGCACGTTTCGCCGTGTCATGACATGTGTTTAAAATAAATCCGTAATTCTCGATGTCGAGAATTGATAATTGTTTTAATGTTTTCTCAAAAAGTAAAGCATTTCATTGAATAATATTTCAAGAGAAGTCTTTTACAATTACCTTCTGTAAACCCTGTAAGTTATTTGTAAATCTGTGAACTTTTTGTTTTGTTTCTGTTCCGAAAGTGTATAATGACTTTAAACTCTAGTACTTCATGCTTGTTTCCTGACCATATGAACTATCTGCCTCTCTTAATATTTATGCATGAGGTACGTCACAATGCTAACCCAAATCAAGGCCATAGGCGCAGCCACTGCAAGTGGTGGCGGACGTGCGCCCATAGCCTCATTTTGGGTAACAATTATGACATCATGCATAAATATTAAGAGAGGCGTATAATCACTCAATTCTTTTGCCAGTGGTCCAGCGGGTATTTCAAGCTCTGCCAAAGACGGTTTTTACGCAAGCTACCTTGTATCGTCCGTTTCATTTTGATTGAAGAAGTCTCTGAAGGCCTCTGCATCCAGCGTTGCCGAGGCAACGATGATTCTCATCTCGGGTCTCTTCCGCTGGATCTTCTTGAGGAGTCCGACGGCGATGTCCGTGTACAGCGTTCTCTCATGTGCCTCATCAAGCATGATCACACTGACCAAAAAATGTAACAGAGCAGAAAAGGAAGTATGATGTCAGAATAAAACGTCAAAAGATTTCTGTTTTTACAAATGAACACTTCTCCGGGTTCCCTTCCCCCACAAATTGTTTTTCTAAAACTGTGAGACATTTAGGGGCGCTGTGCAAATTTTGCCGAAGCACGCTGATTTGAAACTAGGGCCTTGGAATGTTTCATAGTTTATGTCAATGTTAAAAATAAAAATAAAAATTGTTTAGCTTTAAAAAGCTCTACTGTGCGATGTTGAGTATTTTATATGATCTAAAATGGTTTCTTTAATGAAATAAATGCATAATAATTATTATTCATCAATTGTTTTTAAGTCAGTTTAAACCAGAGGTTCTCGTTTGAAATCCTCCTCTAGTAATTATTTCTTTGTTCAACCCCAAAATCATTTAAAAATACACCCAGTCAGTCTACCTTTACTTGTGATTAATTATTTTGTAATAAAATATATCTCTACCTGTATTTGGAAAGCAGCGGGTCATTCATCATTTCTCTCACAAGATACCCATCTGTCATAAACTGAAGACCAAAAAAAACCAGGACAAATAAATAGAGTTTATTCCAAATCAGATGACAAGTCCTTTTGGCAATGAAACCGTGGGACCACATGGCTCAACTTTAGCAGAAAATCCAGGAGAACGCAGGAATCAAGATCAGAACAAAGGTGTATCATCTAAATTGTTAAATAAATTTGAACAAACACTGAAAGAAGATTGATCTATTCTGTATAAAGTCATTGGACACTTTCGGTAAACAGTATTATCCAAGGCCCACACTTCGTGTACCACAACTTATATATAAAATAACAAACCTGTGAAAATTTAGTCTCAATCGGTCATCGGAGTCAGGAGAAAATAACGGGAAAACCCACCCTTGTTTCACCACGTTTCGCTGTTTCATGACATGTGTTTAAAATAAATCTGTAATTCTCGCTATCGAGAATTGATATTGTTTTAATGTTTTCAAAAAGTAAAGCATTTCATGGAATAATATTTCAAGAGAAGTCTTTCACCATTACCTTCTGTAAACCCTGTAAGTTATTTGTAAATCTGTGAACTTTTAATTTTTTTTCTGTACCAAAAGTGTCCATTGGCTTTAAGAGGATGTCATGTTTTTGCATTAAGAAATAGTTTTTGTTTAGTTTTAGTTCCTCAACTAAAAATAAACAAAAACTATTTCTCTATGCAAAAACATTATAAGTCCTTAAAGACAAGATCATGATTGCGTGAAGTGGGCGTGGCTCACAGTGGAATTACTTTGCTCTTCTGAACAGGATTACCTTAGTCTTGGTTGCCTCAGGGTCTGTACAATCCTCAAAGCGGATGGAATACCCGACCCCGTGACCAATGACGGTGCCACGCTCTTCAGCGACACGTTGAGCCACCTAGGGGAGAAGAAGGCAACAACAGTTTCACATTAACTATTTCACAAAGCTGTTCAGTAGAAAATACTGCTTGACAAATTTCTTTGCTAAGCAAAAATTGAGCGGGGCACCAGTAACAGCAATGTTAACTCAGCAATGTTAACTCAATGTAATTTTGGCTGGTAACCTGTTTCTGTTAACAATACTTTTCTGTACTTAGCAAGTTTTTGTGCTTACAGGCTGTATGAGAGACTTTTGGGATGCTAGGTGGCAGCAGACTGACCAGGTAAATCCATTGTTCTTGGTAATGTGCGCATGCTCAGAACTATGTATACAATGGAAATTAACCTGATAAGTCTGGTGCCATGCAGCTAGAGTTCCAAAGTCTCCCATTGAATAAACAAATAACAAAAGTGAAAAAGGCTACATAGACTAACTCAGCCACGTCCAAGCATATTTCCAATAAAGTCATGAACTTGCCATCTCAGCATTCTCCTGGGCTGAGTGACACCCACTTGGAACCCATCTGCCACCCACCCAGTCACCACTAGGTACATGTTATGGATCTGGGTGCTTTTTACCCTACTATATAATAATGCAGAAAACACATGGACTTACTGTGACAGCAGCCACCCTCCTGGGCTGTGTGACACCCACTTTGTACCCATCTGCACCCCACCCATAGTCACAACTAGGTACATGTTATGGATCTGGGTGCTTTTTACCCTACTATATAATAATGCAGAAAACACATGGACTTACTGTGACAGCAGCCACCCTCCTGGGCTGTGTGACACCCACTTTATACCCATCTGCACCCCACCCGGCCTCTACCAGGTACTGAGGGATCTGGGTGCTCTTTCCACATCCTGTTTCGCCGACGATTACAACTGTCTGGAACTTTTCGAGGAGATACAAGATGTGATTTCGATGCTGTAAAGATACAATTCAAGAAGATGCATGCTGAAGGTGACAACATAATAGTAGCTAAATGCATTTTAAACTTTTTTTCTTTTTTTTTCATATTGATTCTAGACTCATAAAAATACTTCCAGGGCCCAATTTCACAGAGCTGCTTAAGCAAAAAATTTTGTTTAAGCAAAAAATTCATTGCTTAGTAAAATCAGATTACCGGCCAAGACTCCACTCAATTGTTATGCTAAGTAAACAACAGCTAAATACTAGTCATAAGCAATGTATATGGCATGACATTTTGGCCAGTAACATGTGTAAAATAAGCGAGCTATTTTCGTGCTTTAGCAAATTTTTTGCTTTTAAAGCAGCTCTATGAAATTGGCCCCTGGTCCAGACGAAATATGTTGACCTACAATTATGGGAGTGCCCTTAGCATAAATAAAACATGGCCCTGCTCACTCAAAGATGAAACTCCGGGCCTGTCGTCCATGCACCAAATGGGTGCCTAAACATCTTCTGGACACCCTGTTTTAAATTTGGACAACCTCTTTTATCTGTAATTTACATGTAAAATAATGTATTGTGGAAGTGTCATGGCCGAGTGGTTAAGAGCACCGAATTCAAACTCTGGTGTTTCTGATCAGCAGAGTGTGGGTACGAATCTCCAGTTGTGACACTTGTGTCCTTTTAAAGCAAGACACTTGACCACTGCTTCGTCCTTCGGATGGGACGTAAAGATGTTGGTCCCATGTGTTGTGTAATGCATGTAAAAGAACCCAGTGCACTTATCGAAAATAGAAGGGGTTCGCCCCGATGTTCCTGGCTGTGGCTACTGAATACGTCGTGGCACCTTGTAAACCCTTATAAGGTGATACATAATTGAGTCTCAGAATTCATACCTTACAATAACCTCGCTTTCTGTATAAGTTACTTTATATGTTACACCGCCCTCTTGTGTTCGTAACTATAGGCAGTTGCCACGCGAGCAGCCATCTTGTTATTACTGTGATTCTTGAGAGTTAGAGAACATGACCCGATGATACTACAACAGAAGTGTGTCTTTGTCTCTATTTATAAACTATAAATAAGAAAATGTATTATACTAAGGCTAAGTAGCACCTTGACGTTGTTGGTAGGATACGTGCGCTTCGATATTATTGTGAGTGAACAATTTGGTCGTCTTGTTTTTACATTTCCAGCAAAATTACTAGATCCTGGCTAAAAAATCTTGGATAACTTTCCGTATGGCGCCACCACTTTTTCACTCATTTTTATAAAAAGGGATATCTCATTGAGGTAAATTAGATAATATATTATTTCATATCAAGTGAAAAAGTGGTGACGCCATACGGAAACTTTTCCAAAATCTTGGTCGACCACCATTCGCTGAATTACCTTGAAGACGGGTAGTCTCTGCCTCTGTTGTTCAATGGAAACGGCAACATTCGGATTATAGACAACACATTCGCCACTTCCTTCGCCGACCTGACGCCGCTCCTCCTTAAGACCTGCCCCTGGCTTGTCTGTGCCTGCAGTTACCACAAACAGACCCAGAGCAAATTAGTAAACATTATTGCTAACACACATCGGTGTATGGGTAAACATACAAAATTAATATTCTTTATCCCCCGATGCAATTTTAACATCTTCTCAAACATTATTAACTCAATCTTTAATTTCAAATAAGGACGGGCCTTGAAATAACCCACAACACCTGCAGCAATTGCCATGGTTTCCCCCACACGATTGCAGAGGCAGTCGGGTCGATTCCCTCTGGAGTCTGGTCCTAGAGAGACTCTCGGGACATATCATGATAATTTCCCCCAGCTAACCCCATTTAAAGCCATTGGACACTTGCGGTAAACAGTATTGTCCAAACACAAAGGCCCACTAGGCTCAAAAACCCACCCTGGTTTCCGCACATTTCGCCGTGTCATGACATGTGTTTAAAATAAATCCGTAATTCTCGATGTCGAGAATTGATAATTGTTTTAATGTTTTCTCAAAAAGTAAAGCATTTCATGTAATAACATTTCAAGAGAAGTCTTTCACCATTACCTTCTGTAAACCCTGTAAGTTATTTGTAAATTTGTGAACTTTTTTTTTTTTCTTTCTTTTTTTCCCCGAAAATTTTTCCTATAAAACTAAAACTTAAAACTAAAACTAAAAAAGAGGCACAGAGGGAATTGATCATAACTCAACTGCCTAACTAAGGCTAAGGATGAGTCTTCCAAACTTCATCAAGACTTAGTAGAGTGTGTTAAACAATCTTGTTTTTTATCGCGCAATTAACGCAACCTCCGGCCGGCTACCTCCGACTTTTACCAACTGCCCCTAAAAAATAACTGGGAATCGAACCCAGTCTCCTGTGCATTTACAAGCAATTTGACTGCTCAATATTTTTTAACGAAAGGCAAGTGCAAAGATCACTGCAATAGCGCTTAACCTTACCTGGCTTCCAGAATTTGGGTGTGAAGCTGGTCATTCCTTAGTTGTCCTTTTTCCACATTTCAAATAATTATACCGGTCCAGTTTTCACACAGTTTTCATACAAAATCTTCGATTTTTTACCACCAAAATAATACACCTGTTGAAACGGCGGACGACGTGCAAACTGTTACTTACCAAACAAGAGAGGGCGCTAGATCCGTATGAGTGCACGGATCGCGGCGCACGGATCCCCTACCACAATATTATTATCAAACTTTTATTTTAACTTGTAGACACTGGACACTATTGGTAATTATCAAAGACTAGTCTTCACAAGACTAGTCTTTACAGTTGGTGTATCTCAACATAATTATGCATAAAATAACAAACCTGTGAAAACTTGAGCTTCAATCGGTCGTCGAAGTTGCGAGATGTTAATACAAGAAAAAACATCCTTACACGAAGTTGTGTGCTTTCAGATGCTTGATTTCAAGACCTCAAAAAATTAATTCTAAATCATTCTGAGGTCATTTCAGAGGGAGCTGTTTCTCACGATGTTTTATACTGTAAACCTCTCCCAATTACTCGTGATCAAGAAAGGTTTTATGATAATAGTTATTTTGAGTAATGGGAGACTTTGGAACGCTAGGTGGCAGCAGACTTAACAGGTAAATTTCCATTGTTTACGTAGTTCTGAGCATGCGCACATTACCGAGAACGATGGATTTTTCCTGGCAAGTCTGCTGTCACCAAGCGTGGGTAAGTCTGCTGTCACCAAGCGTCCCAAAAGTCTCCCATTACCAACAGTGTCCACTGCCTCCGTAAACTATTGCCACATGAATATTGGTCGATGTAGAGGAGGCTATAGTGCACCTTATCGACAATAATGATAAAGACAGGTGTACACGGTCATGGTCTTTACAAACCCAGCAGTGGTTATTACAAAACAATTACAGAACCAAGCAGTGGTTATTATTGCAAAACAAACGGGTACCGGACACTTCGGCACCTTGCAAACTCGGCACCAGCAAACTCGGCACTTAGCAAACTCGGCACCTCGCAAACTCGGCACTCACTCGGCACCAAGAATGTCGGCACCAAACAAACTCAGCACCGGCCTTTTTTGGTCCAACAAACTCGGCACCAAACAAACTCGGCACCGGCCTATTTTGGTCCACCAAGCCAAACTCGAAGCAAATACCACCCGAAGAGTGGTATTAACACCATAAAAACTGGTTTGAATTTAGTTAACATAATAAGTAGTTATGCTAGCTTATAAGTTATATGACCATAACCGCTTCCGAAATTTCGAAAAATTGGCATCGGAGATTTTTTTCCCCGGAAACTTTACGTCCGCACGTTCACAGTTTTTGTTTTGTTTTTCGTTTTTTTTAATGTTGGTGAAAGTGCAGGGTACCGGACACTTCGGCACCTTGCAAACTCGGCACTAGCAAACTCGGCACTTCGCAAACTCGGCACCTCGCAAACTCGGCACCCACTCGGCACCAAGAATGTCGGCACCAAACAAACTCGGCACCGGCCTGTTTTGGTCCAACAAACTCGGCACCAAACAAACTCGGCACCGGCCTATTTTGGTCCACCAAACCAAACTCGGGCACCGTAGCTTATATGGCCATAACCGGTTCCGAACTTTTGAAAAATTGGCATCGGAGATTTTTTTAGGGAAACTTTACGTCCGCACGTTCAGTTTTGTTCTCCTTCTTTTCTTCTTTCACAATCATTTTGGTAAAAGTGCATCGCTATGTGTTAATGTAATGGACATTGAAAACGTTAGAATGACTTTTTGATTTTGAAGAGAGTGTGATTTGGGAGCGTGTTTTGCCTACATGGCGGCCGTCGGCCATGGGGGACTTTTGCCCCACCACACGGTAGCGGTTTGCTCATGCACGCGGTGTATAGTGGAATCGTGAAAAAGAACAGTCCACGACAGTCTGTAACAGAAATTATTTAACACGTACTCTTTATTTTGAATTGGTGTTTTATTGGATCAAAGTTTCGTGTAAATTGTCACAAAAAATACTTGGACATCGAAATTACGTATTTTAATATTAATTATTAGGTGTGTATCGTTGTCGGTACGACGTCGAACCCGTCGATACACACGACGAGGATCTGGATTTATTTCAATTTCCAACTGGGTGCCTAGTTTGTAACCGTGGCAGATTGAGCGTTTTCAACCAGGTGCCGAGTTTGTAGTTGTGCATGTGCCGAGTTTGTGGGTGCCGAGTTTGCAAGGTGCCGAGGTTGTGGGTGCCGAGTTTGAGAGGTGCCGAGTTTGCTGGTGCCGAGTTTGCAAGGTGCCGAAGTGTCCGGTATTCCAACAAACACCACCTCGCGAGGGAGGAAAACCTTATGACGGAAGCTTTCACATTGTAGGCCTCTCTACTGTTTTATGATTGGCCCAAGTGAGCAGCCATGCAGTGACGTAAGCTTTCCCCTCTTGGCATAACGTGGTACGATTGGTCCGAAGTAACATAGAGCAACCACGTGAGCAATGAAACCTTGCCCTCAGCTCTGGCATGACCTTTTCAATCCAACTAGAATTCAGCTAATACCTAGACTTGACTCAAGTCCCAACCCTGTGCCCCCTTAGAAAACTATTGTTTTGTAATGCTTTGCATCCCCCAACCTGTTCCATTCTAATAATTATAATAATTTGGGGCTATCATCCGTACTCGCAGCTAAGAGCTGAATTGCGAAGGACGCGGCTACAACGTGTTCGAGAAGCAGGCATGCAAGGGCGCCTTTGGCTGCCAGCCACATCAACCCATTATGACCACGGAGCACAGCCAAGATCGAAAGTGTTTGATTTTTCCCGAGGGAAGAAAACCGGATGGTCTTGAAAACCCTCGTGGCACAGCAGAGAACCAACGCACAACTCCACTAACACTATGGCCCTGGCCGGGAATCGAACCGGGCTCACCTTGGTGAGAGGCGAGCGCTTTTCGCACAAGCCAAACACGCACAAGCCTCTTGGGACCTTAATAGCTACATTTTGACGGAGCTGGATGCGGGACGGCTCGATAGTCGATGTGAAACATTTTATAGGACCAATGCACGCTTACAATTTTTTGTTTTCAATAATGATTTTTCCACGTTATTTTGTTCCCCTGAAAAAAATACACAAAACCCCTGTGATGAAAATGAATAATTCTACATAAAATTGTGCGTTTAGCATCAAGGCTATTCGGCGTAAATTATTTAACAAAAAGTCGAGACTGGGTACACTAAGTGCCTTTATAAGCAAGGCACTCAACCATTGCTGCGAAAAAAGTCTGGCATAAATAGTGCGTTCTAAATCTACCAGTTCAACTTGGTCAACAGCAAATTAAGTGGAGAACTCATCTTAAAGTGGCCGTCTGATGTTGAACAAATTCTCAGTAAAATTAAATAAGATGAGCATACCGCTACCGTTTGGTTTGACGGTGATGTTGGTATGGATGGCCGATGAGTCGCTAGTTGCCGGGTCGAGTTGTCTCCGGTCTCATGGAAGCCTTTTCCATCCATCCCAAAACCACATTTTGACCGGTCGCTCGTTCTTGAATCAATCGGGAACACTTCGGATGCAGTGTTTGATGCTTTGCGTGAGACGCAGTATGTGCTTGTCATTCAATCACGATGACATGAATGGAGTGTGTCAACTCAACGACGCCAGGAAAGAGGAATTCCCTGAGAGTTACAAACGAGATGATGGCTTTTCTTATTTCGACAGATTGGTATCCAGGGTTTACGGATCAGTGTACACCACAGAGGCGCAGCATGTAAGAGCATAGTGGAAAATAGTTCACTTGGAGATGAAGCCTAGGGCCTAGACACTAATTTTTCCACACAATTAAAATGTTTCGGACATGTTGAGTCAAAGTAGGCTGCTATATATTCAAATCAAAGAACAATTTATGTGATAAACGGTGCACCCAAAAAGTTTAGAGCGTGTTTCTAAAGAAGGATAGGCCAATAAAGTGAAATGCTTATACCTGTCAAAAAACGGAACAATGCCTTCTCATGCGCTCTGGTATACTGTCGGATGTAAAAGCCACATCAAGAGCAATATTTTAGTTTCACAGGAAGTCTCGTATAGTTCAGTTTGGTTTTTACCCATAATTTATACACCGATGTGTGTATAAGCACTGTATAGGCCTACTCAGTACTTTCCCGAGTCCTGTGAAAGCAATCACAAGCATGTTTTACTCGGGCTGGATTCGAACCAACGATCCTTGCAATTCTAGAGCATTGTCTTACCATTCTATCTCCATGGGGTTACCAACTATATAGACTAGACACCGAGATTGTCGGTTTAAGGAGCTAGAGGCATAGCCTTTAGTCAAGGCACACCCTGCACCCCAGATGTCACACGACCCCAAAATGTCACGCACGAAAGAGAGACCAGCGCGAGCGGGGAGCTTCGCGGTTCGCTCGGCCCCAGCGGCCAGTCTACATAAAGCAAGGCGCTGGGGACGAGCGAAGCTTCGCGGCCGCCTTCACGGCGAACTTTGAGGCGAACTTTGCGGCGAACTTCCGGGCTTCGTCGCTCGCTCGCGCTGGTCTTTTTTTTCCCGTGCGTGACACCTTTTTTTCAGCAGAGTAATACATTTGGTTGTATAACCCGCCTTACATTGAGTCTATTTTCATCCACAGTCGAATGATTATGTTACTCAACCTTCAACTCCAGACAATCAAGGTAAGATCGTGGTTTTAATGTCTTCTGCAAAGGGTTGTAGGAAATGTCATTTTTATTTCTAATAATTGTTCAACAATTTAAACAAAACCTGAATAAAACGTGAATAATTCCCGAGTGAAACCGGAATCAAACCTGAATCAAACCTGATGGGGAAAAAAATAATATAAAGCCTGAATAAAACGTGAAAAAAATCTACATTCAAACTTGAATTCTCTCCATTGCGGTGAATTTTTTATTTTTTATTGAATCCATCCGGATTTTAAAGTTTTTGTTCTGCCGTCGATTTCACAAAACACTTCCCAACTTAAGACTAATCTAAAGGACTTAGGACGAGTCCCAAACCTGCACTGCAGCATGCAGACATTAAGATTAATCCTAAGTTAGGAAGAGTTACTCGTCCTAACTCGAGATAAGACGAGTCCTAACTCTTTGTGAAATCGACGTCTGCCCCTCAATAATGGAGTGCTTTTGTAAACAGTATACCACAGTGTGTGATTCGTTTCAAGTTTTACTTACTGTGGTCATTACAACAAAAATCAAACCAATTCTGATTGTTTTTCTTTGGTCAACTAGTTTTGGAGTAAAAGGTTATAACTTTTAACTTTATACTTCCCTCATCAATACTTTTAATGTGAACTTCTGTTGAATATATAAGAAGACACAAACTAATGGTTACAGTTCCTCAAAACATACAATAATTATGCCTATAATTTATACCGCAGTGATATTAAACAGGGAGGCAGCTTTATATTAACTTGAATGTTAAATCGTTTAGACATTAACTTTGATCTTTGAATCCATATCTTCCCCTCAACTTTAATTCTTGTTTTAAAGGCACTGGACACTTTTGCTAAATATACTCAAAATAATTGTTAGCCTAAAAACTTATTTGGAAACGAGCAATGGAAAGCTGTTGACAGTATAAAACACTGTGAGAAACGGCTCCCTCTGAAAAGAAACATAGTTTTTGAGAAATAGGCTAAGTCATTTCTCACTAAAATATTATTTGAATTGAATGAGATACCTGAGTTGAGGAATCAGTTCAAGCATGGTTCAAGGCATCTGAAAGCACACAACTTGTGCGACAAGGGCGTTTTTTTTGTCTTGACTATTCTCTCGCAACTTCTACGACCAATTGAGTCGAAATTTACACATTTAGGTTTGTTGTATTTCATGCATATTTGCTGATACACCAAGTGAGAAAACTTGTCTTTGACAATAACCTAAGGTGTACAGTGCCTTTAATGTCGACATCTTAGGATTTCTTCAATGTTTATAAGCGTTTACTTTATAGAGATTAAATGGACCATGGCCTTCCGAGGATATGCTGGGACGGGAATCAACATGTTTGATCTGTGGACCAACTCGACCTGGTACTATGGCGACAACAACTTAGTTTCACACGGGAACTTTCGAAACCCAGGGATTTACTCTCAGTGGATGAATGGACAGTTGCACTTTATGAAGCAGGTGGGTTCGCAGTGAGAAAAAAAAACACACCCAGTATTAAACATTTTACACAATGGGTGTTGTCACATTTCAACGGGTCCTTCGGATGGGACGTAAAGCCGTAGGTCCCGTGTGTTGTGTAAAGAGAAGGTGTTCCTGGTTGGTTGGCGGCATATAACGCCACAGCACCTTGTAAACCCTTACATGGTGTTTTAAAGGAGTAGGTCTCATACTTCAGTCCCACCTCCAACAGGAAAAATACTGATAGTTGAAGTGTCTTGAGCGTCACAGAGTGACGGGCGATGAGCGCTACAAGAAGTCACTATTATATCAAGTTGACCTTTATATTTTGTTTTGCTGTTATGGCCTTCAGCTTGTTTGTAAAGCGAGGATGAAATTTGAAAAAAATAATATCCTCTGTGAAAAAAGGCACTCAAGCTGAACGTGTTTTTCTTGTCATCATTGACCTCTCGACGGACAAAGGAATTGCTTGAATGCCTAATTGGTGCTTCAGGGGTTTTATGTATGAATAATAGACAGCGATTATATTTAGTACGTCCGTCACACCATGCACGGGCCCGATTTCATAAAGCTGTTTTCGCTGGAAATACTAAAACTGCATGTATTCGTTAGGGTATAAACGCCAGGCTACCAGAATTATGTGCATAATTATTTATAATAGAATTAAAAAACATGTCCTGTAAAAAATATATGCAAAATTACTTTAAGTGCATGACGGTTCAACCAAAGCAGTAAAGCCTACGTGTCCTTACCTGTAGACATGCGATTGTCATTATACTCTAACCTCTTTGCAGTGGTTTTGTACACGTTTTCCAGCTGTGTACCTTTCCTGAACCGTGGACACCAATGTCCTCTTTTGTTATAGGTTCCCGGTTTGAATATGTATACCTACTCAACACAACACCAATAAACAGGTGTAGGGCTAGGGCATATACTGGGGCCAACTTCAGAAAGCTGCTTAAGCAAAACAATCTTAAGCAATGAAAAAGTTTGCTTATTTTACATATTATGTTATTGGAAAAAAAATCATGCCATACATTGTTTAACTATACCTCATACATATTCATGACAGAGAGTCGAGTTCTCATTGGTCCATTCATCATCACGTGCCAGGTGTTTATTTTGCTAACTACCAAGCACGCACGTGAGTATTCACGCAAGTGGTAAATGCGCATGACAAGTAATAGTTACCCGGGAGCTATTGTACTTGTCATGCGCACTACCATTGCGCGACGTCATCCCCAGGCGCTATTGATCGTGGCACCGTTTTGTATAAGTATACGCACGAACAACGCTCTCTAAGCGACATCCAACACATTAACAAACTTATCATGTGCATTTTGTTTCACAGTAATCATTTTTCTCTTGCTCAAAACTCATGTTCGGTAACTGAATAAGTATGAAGTATAGTAAAACAAATATAACACGGTTTATTTCGGGTGGCTAGTCGATGAGCTCCCCTCGGTATTGGAAGTTGACAAACTAGTTCCCTCGCGGCTTCGCCTCGGGAACTAGTTTGTCAACTTCCAATACCTTGGGGAGCTAATATCGTCTAGTCACCCTCAAACCATATTATATTTGTATAATAACACCCTTACAAATATTCTGCCTTTTCATTGGTTTAGAGCGCGTCACATGATATGTCTTAGTTTTACTAGCCGGCGGCCGTATGACAGTGCATCGTTTGCCGTGTGAGTCCGACGACTATCACACGGCGTGCAGTACCCAGACGTCTTTTTACCCACCTCGAACCCAATCAGTTGTGCATCTGTGTATCTGAAACGCGTAATGGGGAGAAGTTGATAGTCGACCGATTGAGCTCAAATTTTCACATGTTTGTTATTTTATGTGTGTTGAGATATAATACACCAAGTGAGAAGACTGGTCTCAGACAATTACCAATAGTGTCCACTGTCTTTAAAACACCGTTTGAATCTATGTCCCTAGGTCAAACTGTCCTTGTGTGACTACACTGGGGTCAACGTTGAATTGGTATTCAATGGAGTGGACTCGAACATTACGAGCTGGTTCGCCAAGGAGCGCCTTCTATCCTCTCCATGGAGTGACCTGACACCAACGGCCACTACAAATTACTTCTCTATCGATGGAGATGTCAGTGACGGCTGGTATGTGAAGCCTATACTCAGTCAATAAAAATGGTGGTTAGCCCGATAGCAAATTTACATAATTATGCAGTGATCATTTTCATGCAATTTATTTTTCTGCTAATAAAATATTAGCAAAGGTCCAGGTCAAACCACACTGGACCATACGACATAAAATAACCAAAAGAATCGTCCAATTTGCCATAGCGACAATGTCTGTGGCGTGAGCATAGATCTTGAATGGAATTCTTTTATGAAGTGAAAGTGATTCTGATATACGGAAGCGCATTGCCGCCACATGAATAAAAACAAACAACTCTCGTTGGTCGGTTGGTTTCCATTTGCACAACTTGAAACATACATAACATAACAACAGTTGTAATAGAAAGAAAACAAACTAAGGTAACATCCCTGAACGCAACACTATTCAGCTTTGTGCTGCCAGTTTTTCTTTTTTAATACAAACGAATGATACATTTTTTGCATGTGAAAAAAAGGCCTACATAATAATAGTAATAATAATGAAAATTTATAAGGCGCCGGTATCCGCCATGACTGACGCTCATGGCGCACTAACAAAAAGAAAAGAAAGAAAAGAAAAGAACAACAAATTAATCACAAAAACGTGAGGAAAACAGGTGGGTTTTTAAGCAGGATTTAAATACAGTCAATGAAGAAGACTGACTAATTTCAAGGGGTAGATTGTTCCAGAGTTTGGGAGCAGCATGTGAAAAGGATCGATCTCCCCAAGAGTGACTGGTGCGGGGGACAGTAAGTTGCAAGGCGCTGCTTGAACGAAGGCTACGTGACGGTAGATGTCGACTGATGATGTCTGTCATGTAGTCCGGTGAATTTCCTTGAAGTGACTGGAAAACGAGAATGAGGATCTTGAAGGCGATGCGATCGATGATGGGAAGCCAGTGAAGGGACTTTAAGACGGGGGTGATATGGGTGGAGCGTCTGGTTAAGGTGGTGAGGCGAGCAGTTGCATTTTGTAACCGACCATGTTAGTTCGCACAGTAGAGGGAAAACCACGCAATTTCGAGGCAAACTTGTGTGGATCATTGTATTCTACTTTTAAAACATCTTTCCAACCATATGCATTTTATAAAAAAAACGGTTACAAACGCTTTTGTTTTGACTAACTCGTCCGCTCCAAGGCAACGTGTTCCTTTAATTCGTGGAATGGAAGGAATATTATATCGCTCGGTAAAATTTGGACTAATCCATTTCACTCGGCGAGCCACTCAATATTTGTATACTATCCCGCGTTCAATTGGAAATAAACAATAAATAATCCACAAACGAAAAATAATATATCGCAAACCATAAATATTGCCTGTTCTTGTCCTATACACACTTTAGGAACCCATGGCATCGACGGTTCTACATCAGTAACAATGATGACTACTGTCTGATTGGTTGGTTGGTGGTGATAGACTCGGAAGGTGTTTGCTCAGTTGAGACATCCTTCAGCGATTATCCAGCCATACTGTATAGCACAGAGAGCACTGCATCAATTTGGTGTACGTCAAACAGTACTTTATAGTTAATGTCTTAATACAATTTTAGAGGGCACTGGACACTATTGGTATACTCAAGGTTATTTTAGCATACACAATTAATGAGCAATGGAGAGCTGTTGATGGTATCAAACATTTTAAGAAAATGCACCTTCTGAAGTAAGTATAGTTTTTGAGAAAGAGGTAATTTCTCACTCAGATAATAAAAGACTTCAGCTGAAACCTTTTTGTTATGCAAATGAAAGCACACAAAGTAATGCAACAAGGCTGTTTTCTTTTTCTTTCATTATTTTCTTGCAAATTCAATGGGCAATAATTTGAGGGGGGGGGGGTTCTGAAACGAACCAGGTTTAAACTCTTTTCAAAACCACCCCGTCTGAATTAGAGTTTATCTTTGCATGGTGTTACCGCAAACCATATAGTATCTATGTTTTTACATTACAAATTGTGTACCGTAACTTTGATAACTATGCTTCAACCTTTTAAATTGCATTTCTTTGTTTTGTTTCACTTCTTTTGATTGTTTCCAGCGTGGGGCACGGCGGATTACTTGACCATCCAAATCGGGTTTTAGAGAGTTCTAGAGGGTACGAGGCGTTGAAGCATATCCGAACCTAGTCTTGGCGCTAAGTGGCCAATTTCAACAAAAGTCCATATACTTTAACAACTTGCTCATTCTACCACAGACCAGCAGCCGATTTTACGAACGCTATAGGATGAATCCTATCTTGAGTTAGGATAGGTTCAATGCGTCCTACGTATTTGGATACGGAACTTTACTCGTCCTAAGTCCGAAGATAAATCCTAAGTTAGGAAGAGTTTTTTGTTGAAATCGACGGCTGGCCATTGTAGACAATCACCAGTTTGGCATTCACTGGTCAAATAATAAGATCTTTCAATTTGTATTATGTATATAGGTAGTAGAAATTCAAATTAAGAATGGTCAAAGTGTAGTCTTAGTGCGTTTTATAAATAGATTGACTTAAACTAGTCTGAATGAGAAAAACGGAATCATGTGTGTAAAAAAAAATCAAAATTGAATGCATAATAGTCAAAAAAGAAACCTATAATGTTTGAGTGGATTAGGGGGAAAATGTGCGAATTTAAACGCATAGTGCTGAAATTCGCCGGGGAAACCTGTAAATATATCACACCTGACTCAGTCTTCTCAACACAATTATTATAAGTAAATTGCAATGAATGTTATTTAATCAGTGTTTTATTATAAATTAGAACCATAATATGGTCAAAAAGGTTGATTGCCGTGTACATTGTATAAAAAAATGAAACCTTATGTATGGAAATCAACACTGAGCAGTTTAGAGCACAATCAGTAAATATTCCTTTATTTTGTCCATTCAAATTTGAGTGCAACTATATTTCTAATGATTCTTTGCACCATGTTTATGACTGTATTCTTTTACTTCAGTATTAGAGTGTATTCCTTACCATTTCTTCAGCAAATTTGTGATGCAAAGCAAACTGTATATAGGCCCTCTCTGATCAGTTAAAGGAACACGTTGCCTTGGATCGGTCGAGTTGGTCTTTGAAAAGCCTTTGTAACCGTTTTTTATAAAATGCATATGGGTAGAAAGCTGTTGTAAAAGTAGAATACAATAATCCACACAAACATGCCTCGAAATTGCGTGGTTTTCCTTTTACCTCGTCGACTAAACACGTCGGCCATTTATGGGGGGTCAAAATTTTGACTCCCATAAATGGCCGACCATGTTAGTTCGCACAGTAGAAGGAAAACCACGCAATTTCGAGGCAAACTTGTGTGGATCATTGTATTCTACTTTTAAAACATCTTTCCAACCATATGCATTTTATAAAAAACGGTTACAAACGCTTTTGTTTTGACCAACTCGTCCGATCCAAGGCAACGTGTTCCTTTAATTGAAATATGAAAACTAATTCTCAGCTGATGAATTCGTGTACAAAACCATAAAAAACAGTGTAAATAAGTTTGTACATTATCCACTGAGGCTTTCAATTTAAAGGAACATTACAGAATTGGGTTTTGCTAACAAAACAGTTGTTGGCAATGTTAAGCACTTTATGTAATCCATATAAATAAACTGACAAACGTGTGGAAGTTTAAGATCGACCGGCCATCTGGGTCACGAGAGAATAGTGAAAAACCGATTACAAGTTTTGCATTGCTACGATGCAAAAAAAAAAAAAAAAAAAAAAAAAAAAACCGCTCACTGAGCGATAAACTCCAAACGTGAAGTTAGATTATTTATTTCTCATCAAATCTGACGTTTCAGACAGAAACATTTCAAAGGATATTTTCAACTATCATCATCATTTGACCGTGTAAGTTTTATGCAAATCTGTGATCTTCACGATTTTTGTTTCTTAACAATTCTGTAATGTTCCTTTAACGAAGTTTGAGTTCAAATCTCCTGTTGGTCATCATGCTGACTCCTCGTTTCTATTTTGTATCCTTCACTTAATATTTTTCTTCAATTTACAGTGTATTGCTGTAAAGCCACTCGGCTCTTTTGCTTGTTGTATATTTATATGTAATTTTAACTTTAAAAAAAAATGATATTCCATAAAGCATTTTTTTCTTGAAACGTCTGGTATAATTCAAGTGATTTTGGACTTTGGGCTACTTCAATTTTCTTCAATTTTTAATGTGATCATAATTAATAAACTGAACCAGAAATAATAATATGCACTGCAATCTTTGCACAGTATTAAACTGATCCGTTTTCACTAACTGACACGACACAAGGGTTTCAATGTGTCTAGACCAGATTTAAAAAAAACAACTTCGAGCGGCATTTTTGAGTAAAAGTTGGTAACATACCTGATTTAACTAATTTGGGGGTGCTGAATCCGAAAATGATGAATACCAAGGCTAATTTTTAGTCCTTGTCCCTGAAAAACCAAGTTTAAAACAATATAGAAAACCTAGCAGACGACGGACTTCTCACGTGAAAAATAGTCAGGTTCTGCTGTGGTTCCATATTGATGTTGTCAGGATGCCATACGGGTCAGGTACCCGGGTGCAGGTCAGGTATCCGTAACAAACTTTTGATTGTACTGGATAGATCTGCAATCAAATTGCACTTTCAGAGGGACCAACTCGTGCTTTCTATGTAATTTTAAAAGTCTTCGTCTTTTTTCCTAATAAAGAGTTACGCCACTGGCGTTGTCGATATATCGACAGCGGTGTCCATTGAGTGGATGACGTCACTGGTGGTCTTTCTTTTTCTCCACGGTCCCCAGTGCACCGTTCAACACAATAGCATCACCTGCCAAACAAATTGTATAACAGGTACATATATTATCGCAAATGGTCTATACAATATGTTATAATTAACTACAAGGTCATTAAGACAATAACATTGTTTCTAAGATCATAGATAGCTGTTAATATAGTTTGGAAAAAGCAAATGTAGTGAGGAACTTTTGGGTTGCTACAGGTGGCTGCAGACTTACCGAGTAATTTTTGTACGTACTTCTTTTGTACAGTGGCATACATTTATTTACTCGGCAACAATACACAAAAATATGTACAGTCATCTTCGTATAAGTATCAAGCAAAATTTGTTTCTTTTATATGTTTGCCTTAAAAAATAATTGAAATAACGTATCTATTTTAACAATTGTAAAGACTATGTAACTTGACCTTCGGGTCACGAAGTTGTAAATTTTAATAAAATTCAAAATTCAAATTTATTCTTTTCTATATAGAGAAGTTGCCCCCCATAGCCTGCATTTTATTGATGTAGATATGGCATCAGATTATAATGATGTGTTAATGTTGAAGATAATAAATTGTTTATACCAGATTTGAATACGGAGGTTGCATGCTCCACATTAACTACACATGGAATGCCATACTCTCGGGCCACCACAGCACCTGTATGAAAATATTAGAGATGTCAAAATAACAAGCAAGGTTTTCGAAGCAGGTTTTAGCGGATATTAGTTTGGATATAAATAGTGATAGGCCTATACCACCACTGAGGAATGAACAATTTTGGGTTGAACAACTGAACATTTTACTACGGCGGGACTTAAACTTTATTAGCTTCGACCTCTGGGTTAGTTTGGCGCGTTAAGTCGACAATGTGGTTGATCACTGTGACGTACATTCGTAGCGACATACTCACTCGAACTACTCGTTTGGAAGTCTATAGTCAACTAGTGCCTTCAACTATCTTGATAGCGTCGCGGGTTTCTCACATGTGGACACTCATGCATGCAGCCAGACGATCGAACGTAAGCTATCCATACCTGAATTTTGATTGGTCCGAGGTGTTGTTTGTCAGCTGCAACCACATCACCTCGGACCAATCAAAACAAAGACATTACCTCACTGCACGTTCATCCAATGAAATAATTGGATGAAATCCAATGAAATCACTGAAGTATCACACATGGGACCCCCTAATACCCCAAGTTTCACCCCGGGGCAGGCCTGCCCCGGGGGAGGACACACTCGGCCAAACCACCATCCAGTGGCCGAAGCAGGCAACAGCGCAACCAACCGACTGGTGGTGCCTCGTCTTGAGGATGACTAGTGACACTAGTGGAAACGTAAACAAAATTACGTGAGTATTTGGCTGTGTTTCTTAGAAAATTCATTTGTAAAGTTGAAATCACTGGTTCTAAAAAGCAAGTACAAGTGCTTATAGGGAACCTTTCTATATAGCACTGCATGGCATACCATGAGAGAGAACACCCCCAATCTCTGTCACCAGTCCGCTGATCAGAGGGAAGTACGGAGTCCAACCAATATCAGTTATCCTAGTCACGAGGATATCATCTTTCTAGAAGATTAAAGCATGTCAACATTAGACAACCTAAAAAATACAGTCTAGAAACACCCTAAGTAAGAACACAGAAATTATCCTAATTCCTAGGCCCGATTTCATAGAGCTGCTAAGCACACAGAATTTGCTTAGCACAACATTTTGTCCTTGATAAAAACAAGATTACCAACGAAATTTCCATTTGTTGCAAATTGCTTGTTACCGGTATTCAGCTGTTGTTTGTTTATCATGAATATCACGTGGAAATTTGGTTGGTAATCATGTTTTTATCAAAACTGAGGCAATAATTTTTATGTTAAGCACATTTAACTTAGCAGATTTATGAAACTGTGCCCTGGTCCCTGGGCCTGATCGAATTCCCAGCTTAAGATGACTGGTGTCAGATGCAATTGTGTCCGCAATACAATACTGTCCGCTCCGGATACTTTTGCATATGCAATCGTGTCCGGGGCTATGCAAAAACCGTCCGGTGGACATGTACATGATTGTACATGTATGTGCGCGCGCACTGAACCTACGTATATGCAGCATGAATATTCATGTATTTTATGATTGCAGCGAACACCCAACGTCCGAACATTTCCCATGCCTTTCATGACTTGCACTTAGCTAGTAAAACAATGGCAAACGTGTTCCCGAAGGGCGTTAATTTCAAGGACGGTTTTGCACGGGGGCGGACACAACTGCATATGCAAATGTGTCCGGGCGGACACAATTGCAATATGCAGCAGCGTCCGCGATTGCATATGCAGAACCGTATGCAATAATGTCCTCCGGATAGTATTGAGGACATAATTGCATGCGACACCGGTGACCCGGAAAAGGGTTATAAAGATGACTTTTAACTTGAATTCGTCATGAGGTTGATTCATTTCTGGGTCATTTTGACACATTGTTTTCATAGTGTATATCTTTATATTAAAGACAGTGGACACTATTGGTAATTGTCAAAGACTAGCCTTCACATTTGGTGTATCTCATTATACGCATAAAATAACAAACCTGTAAAAATCTGAGCTCAATCGGCAATCAAACTTCCGAGATAATAATGAAAGAAGAAAACACTCTTGTCACACAAAGTTGTGTGCGTTTAGATGGTTGATTTCGAGACCTCGAGTTCTAAATCTGAGGTCTCGAAATCAAAGTCATGGAAAATTACTTTTTTCTCGAAAACCATGGCACTTCAGAGGGAGCCGTTTCTCACAATGTTTTATACCATCAACATCTCCCCATTATTTGTAACCAAGAAAGGTTTCATGCGAATAATATTTTTGAGCAATTACCAATAGTGTCCACTGCCTTTAACGTGATATGCGAAAGTGAAGAGAAATTCAATCACGGAATGAGAGGGGGACCCTTACCTTGATGTTGGCTGCATCTTGCAGCTTCGTCACGACCCTGGCCGTGCCCTTGACGACTCCTTGACTGATTGGCGTTCCTGTGTCAAAGAGGGCAGGAAGTTTCCAGTTTAAATCAACGTTATCGCACATACTTAGGCCGTGTCCGAAACGGCGACTTTGGCTACAGCTATGGCTAGATCGCGCGCGTCTACCTATTCTTCAACACTGGTAGACGCGCTGATCTAGACGTAGCTGTAGCCAAAGTCGTCGTTTCGGACACGGCCTTAGACTAGACAGTCGTGCGCATTAGGATTGGAATGAGGTGCATGCTGGTCTGGCTAGCGATCAAGTTTGATCCCTAGCTAACCCTGGCGGCCTTACACTTTCGTATTATACTACAGTGACGTCCTGGATATCGGAGTCCATTTCTGGGGCGGACAATTTTCAAAGCTTCATAACTCAAATCTTACCTGCAAGAAACCACTGATTTCAACAGATTTACATTGCATGGCAGCATATATTTTCCTGCGGTGGGTTTCGGTCGTCATATTATATTCTTCACAAATCCGTCATTTTCATGAAATAATGCAACTCCCAATGTTAAGAAATTCAAACTTTTGTTCGTTTTCTCACAGACTGCCGTGTGTACGCAAGACGCAAAACGGCTTATGTTTGAATTATTTGTGCTTTGTGACAAGTAAAGTCTGAAACCGGCAAGATCCCTATCTAGACCAGCATGCACCTCATTTAACAGTTTATACTGCTTGCGAAAAGGTCAAAGTAAAACGGATATTACAAGCACATTATATACCAGGTGCATTCCACATTGCCGGTTTCAGACTTTACTTGTCACAAAACACAAACAAAATAATTCAAACATAAACCAAAGCTTACACGTAAAGTAGTTAAAAAGTATTTGAATCGTATTTGAAAAGTATATAATACATGAATCGTTGCTCATTATGCATTTATGCATTGATGTGGTAGAGTGATCGATTAATAGATAGATTGAATTGGTTGATATTGACTGTATTGGTTGGTTGGTAATATGGCAGGTTGGCTGGTTGGTTTGTTTGTTTAAAAACAACTGCAACCAAGGACAGTAGTGTAGTGATGTGGCATCTGTTGCAGATCTTCAACATGATTATGCATCCCCCCCAACAAAAAAGAATAAGTCGTGACGACCGTAAATCTGTCCTTAATAATGTGAAGGCACATTAGTGCTAAGAACACACCCGCATGTACAATGTAATGTAATATTGTCTGCTTATTCTGTTCATCTCAACTTTATATATCCAATAATTACCTTTCAGTTCGACATCTGTGATATCGTGGTCGACACCCTCCTTAATCTGGTTAAATATTTTGAAAGAGACATGCAAAGGTTATTCATTAATTGTAAGAAGTAATTTTTAAATTAAAATGTTCCATAAAAGTGGTTCTAAATTGACACAGGCTCTCTACTGAAATGAGAAGGGGTTCGCCCGGTGTTCCTGCATGGTTGTATTGGCAGCATATTGCGCCACAGCACACTGTAAACCATTACACTGTGGCAGTTATGAAAATAAAGTAGGTCTCACAATTCAATTAACGTATATAGTCCAATATGGTGTAGGATTTGAGAGCTACATAAGAAGCTACTGTTGATTGTTAATCAATTAAAAACCTCTGAAATTCTTTGACGATTTGTTCGATCCCCATCGGACCAATTAAAAACTGTCTCTGCATTCCGATATTTAGATTAAGTTGGTTCAAAGGCCCTTTAAAGCCATTGGACACTTTCGGTAAACAGTATCGTCCAAAGGCCCACATTTCGTGTATCACAACTTATATAATAAAGTAACAAACCTGTGAAAATTTAGGCTCAATCCGTCATCGAAGTCGGGAGAAAATAACGGGAAAACCCACCCTTGTTTCCGCACGTTTCGCCATGTCATGACATGTGTTTAAAATAAATCCGTTATTCTCGATATCGAGAATTGATATTGTTTTAATGTTTTCTCAAAAAGTAAAGCATTTCATGGAATAATATTTCAAGGGAACTCTTTCACCATTACCTTCTGTAAACCCTGTAAGTTATTTTTTAAATCTGTGAACTTTTTTTTGTTCTGTTTCGAAAGTGTATAATGGCTTTAAAGGCAGTGGACACTATTGGTAATTACTCAAAATAATTATTAGCCTAAAACATCACTTGGTAACGAGTAATGGGGAGAAGTTGATAGTATAAAACATTGTGAGAAACGGCTCCTTCTGAAGTGACGTAGTTTTCGAGAAAGAAGAAATTTTCCACGAATTTGATTTCGAGACTTCAAGTTTAGAATTTGAGGTCTCGAAATCACGCATCTTAGAGCACATAACTTCGTGTGACTAGGGCGTTTTTTCTTTCATGGTTATCTCGTAACTCCGACGACTAATCGAGCTCAAATTTTCACAGGTTTGTTATTGTACGCATATGTTGATATACACTAAGTGAGAAGACTGGTCTTTGACAATGACCAATAGTGTCCACTGTCTTTAACAAGGGCAGCAAAAACTTATTCTTGTTTACATTTATAATAGTCTTTCTCAACTGAATGTTTGAATAAAGGAATCCCCTCACCGGTTGTGGCAGACCTGCAAACACCAATTGAAACCTCATGGAGTCCTGCTGAGGTAAGATACGGCGTCTCCGCAGTGCTCTGAAACCGAACCAAAATGGTGGCGTGCGTTTTTATTTTAGTGAAGGTAAATAACGCGAATTCCCCTTAATCCACGTGTAGCGAAAGTAGTTGTCATGGCCGATTTCATACTTTCAACACTTAAAGGCAGTGGACACTATTGGTAACTATACTCAAAATAATTATCAGCATAAAACCTCACTTGGTAACGAGTAATGGGGAGAGGTTGGTAGTATAAAACATTGTGAGAAACGGCTCCCTCTGAAGTGACGTAGTTTTCGAGAAAGCAGTAACTTCCACGAATTTGTTTTCGAGATCTCAAGTTGAGAATTTGAGGTCTCGAAATCAAGCATCAGAAAGCACACAACTTCGTTTGACAAGGGTGTTTTTTCTTTCATTCATATCTCGCAACTTCGACGACCAATTGAGCTCAAATTTGCACAGGTTTGTTATTTTATGCATATGTTTAGATACACCAAGTGAGAAGACTGGTCTTTAACAATTACCAATAGTGTCCACGGTCTTTAAGGGTTTTTTTCAGAAGAGAAGTCTCCCGAATTCCGAAAGTGTACTCCGCAGCAGTAGAATAAAACAAGACTAATTCTCAAAAATATTAACTTACCCAGTAAGTAGATATTATCTTATATAGAAAGATTTGCGGTAACACCATGTAATGACTCTCTAATGAGTTGGGGTGGTTCTAAAAAAGAACCGTTGGTTTCAACTCGACGTTTCGATCAGTATGCTCTGATCGTCTTCTGGAGAAAGTTTCAAATCCTACTTAGATATTATCTTCTTGCTTGGTATAAATTGGAGTTCTTAAAAAATATACCAATATTGAGTAATATCTAAATCATGGCACATACCTGGAGATAAGAGCTGGTGATCTGTCCGTCAGGAGACGATCTATTTCGTTGGGAAGAAAGAAAAACAGCAAATCTTCATCGGGAATGCGGCCCTGAAAAGTCAAGAAATCAATCAAATGAAATTAGCATGTAAGTTAAGGTTTGGTTTAAATGGAACAGTTGTATTTTTATCGGAGGTGGGGGGGGGGGGCACACACAGAATCACAATGAAGTCTGACCCGGGTGTTTTAACTGTGTGGTGGTCATTTCTGTATCAATGGTTTAAAAATAAATGTCTAGTAATTTTAAATTACCTCTTTGACCATGAGATCGGCCAACCTCCAGTACGCCTCCTTCAGGTTGTGATTGATCTTGATGTACATGGACTGGAAACAAAAGGAGAAGTCAATCTCAAACAAGCATCAAACAAGGCAGCTTTTTACAAAATCTAGCATAGCCTTGATCAAGGCGCTACAGCCGGCCGCGATCGGCATAAATCCTACTAACCAGCCACACGTACGAGGTTGAGACACGATCGTACTCATGACTACGCTATACTGTTCTGGCCGTACTAATGCAGGTATTGTACATATTCGTGTATGCACTGCATGCGTGTGCCGCGAACCAGGCCAGGGAACAGTAAATTTTTTGCACCGCTTTGTTCGTCCTGGGCTCCAGTCTCGTCATTGATTGTGGACTGGGTAGAAAAGGTTCTAAACGTAGAAACCACAGCCGGGAGCGAAAAAGGGGTAGGGTGGGTGGGGTAAAAAAGGGTACTCCCTAAAACCCAAAACCCCAAAACAAAAAAGGGGCCAAAAAGTCCCACCGCTATTGACGCCCTCACCTTTGCCCAGCAAAAATCGCGACTGACAAAGGGTCAGTCGCCTCAACGCCCACAGCGGTGCAAATAGTGTATAGTACTTCTACTTCAACTTTTTAAAACTTTGGGACCTGCCGCCCAAAACGTCCATCCGGTGGACAACAGAATCGCGAGTGACAAAGAGTCAGTCGCCCTCAACACCCACAGCGGTGCAAATAGTATGTCAACAGCCTTGTACAAGGCTACATCTAGCCTTAGCATTCTCCCAATGGAGACGATCAGAGCATGCTGATTGAAACATTATCGCCTGCCAGTAAATTTTCATTATGGTGCAGCCGTAGACCTTTCTTTGTTGATAAGCCGCCTGGCTTGGTTGGCATGGTCGGCCGAATGTTAGTAAAACACTAAATCGTAAAAACAGAGATTTTTAACAAAATCCACATTTTCTGCAAACCTTCAATTAAATATAATACCTCTCATAGTTAGTTCAACAATTTTATTACACTGTTACCCAAAATAGCGATATCGATATTTGCATTTATGGCTTTCCATAGTTTTCAAATCTGGGTTCTGGCCAAAACACTGGCTGAAGAAAGGTTACCAAACCGAAGCTGCCTGAACAAAATAGTCTGGTACCTATTTGCAAATTGATTTTTAGCATTCGTTAATTGTTATTCGATACGAGAAACAATACCAAGATGGGGACAGAATGATGTCTATTACAGTAGTCCTATAATCATAGAGCTATATAGCTCTATGCCTATAATGTAAAACTGACCTTGCTTGATTCTCTGCACGCCACGCCCTCTCTGGTTTTTGGAACAATATAACTCACCAAGATCTTCCTTTTAAGGTAAAGTCAGATTAAAAAATTACTTTTACAACTGGCTAAGATTGAATAATGACGCATCTTGAAGTGTGACGTCGTACCTGTGCTAGGGCTAGCCTATCATTTGCAATGGGTTGAGGGTGATGTGTTATTTTATGTTATTTTATTTTTGTTTGTGAGCGAATTATGAAGTTAAAGGAACACGTTGCATTGGATCGGTCGAGTTGGTCTTTGAAAGCGTTCTGGGGTCGATTTCATAAAGAGTGAGGACCAGTCCTAACTTAAAACTAGTCCTAGGAGATATACAAATTGCATGGATAGTCCTACGTTAAGACGAGTAACTGGTCCTAACTTGAGATAAGACAAGTCCTAACTCTTTGTGAAAGCCACCCCTGTAACCGTTTGTTATAAAACCGGTATGGTTAGAAAGATATGCTGTAAAAGTAGAATACAATGATCAACACAAATATGCCTCGAAATTGCGTAGTTTTCGTTTTACCCTGTTGACTAACACGATCGGCCATTTTCATTAATGGCCGACCGTGTTAGTTCGCGACGTAAAATGAAAACCGTGCTATTTATAACCATAGTATTTCATGACAAATGGTTTCAAACCTTTTTCACAGACCAACTCGTCCGATCCAAGGCAACGTGTTCCTTTAAGATTTAGGCATGTGTGTGTTATGCGCTAGCGCAATCAAAAGACTTTAAGACAGAGCTATGAGAATTAAAGAAATACATCATTTGAAAAGGTGAGTTTTTAGAGTAACTTTGACATTGTGTACATCGGAAATATTACGAATATGGTTCGTTCAAGAGTGTAGATCAAGTATGTGGCAAATGACAATCCCGAAGGGTGTTAATTTTAGAACAAGTTAAAATTAATTGGAGGACCGCAGATTGAATGAGCAGATTGGTAATGCATTATGGAGCAGAGCCTTGTAGAAATAATGAAAAAACAACCAAAAGTAAATTAAATCCGTTCTAGAAGGTATGGCTATAGGTTAACGGTTTTGCTGAGGCAACTACTGTGCGTGTGCTTAAAACGGAGGACCTGAATCACACAATAGGCTCTTTTCAAATCCACGGGTTCGGCTTTGGTTTCGGCTTCTTGCTCCGTTCTCTCGTCTGGAGCCCTGATCACGTATGCAAAGCATGCGCAATATTGTCAATCGACCGCGGGGCCAAGCTAGCCTGAGCCGCATCTGGAGCCGAAGCCTTGGTTTCGAAAAGGGCCATAGTGTATGTCCGTACCTAATGACTGACGGTAGAGCCAAACCAAGCTGGTCCACTGCCTCAGCAGCACTCAGTACACGTTTTCTCTCGGATGAACTGTGTGAACCCGTCGCTAGAACTGCCTGCAAATATAAAGAGTCACTTTACGAGCCCAGATAAATTACAATACGGAATACTACCAGCAACGTCCTTTTGGTTGAAATGACTGGCCAGTAACAACACTGACATGACTGGCAATCAAGAGGTCGTGGGTTCGAATCTCACAAAGCTAACCGCTGATTTCACAGTGACTGAAATAAGTGTTGCCGCGCCGTCTAGACCGAGTCAAAATTTCTTGATTTGTCACCAATAAACCAATGTTTATATAATATGAGAGAGATTGGCTGTTGTCCGCTTGGCTTTCATAATCCCTTGTGATGAGAGCTAGAGTATAAGGTGAGAGTTTGCCATGTTCCTTTGGTGGGCAGACCATCTAAACAAAGTCTTTGTGGTTGGAAGGACTCGACCTGCTTTAA
Source organism: Asterias amurensis (assembly GCF_032118995.1). Classification (NCBI taxonomy): domain Eukaryota; kingdom Metazoa; phylum Echinodermata; class Asteroidea; order Forcipulatida; family Asteriidae; genus Asterias; species Asterias amurensis. The sequence goes on from NC_092650.1 coordinate 15,858,111, forward strand.
ACAAAATACAGGAACATGTAAATGAACATGCTAAACAAAAACTGTAACAAAATCTACAAATTATAAGCCACAACATTGACGAAAAAAATTGTCTTCCTTTTTTTTAAAGATTTGAAAGCAAGTTAGATTTGAATGCAATACGGGATAGCTCAATTAAAAAAATTCCGAATTTGGCCACAAAAAACTCAAAAAGTATAATGTCCTTTTCAGTAGATTGTGTCATACATTAAATTATTTAGGGCATTCATAAGCCCAATTGGTTTGTGCATGCATGGTCCAATAAAGTCCACTGTTTGGAACAGCAGTAAACAGGTGACGTGTAAGTTTTCAGACGAAAAAGATGCGTCTTTTTAGTTTGTTTTTGTAATGGAGCATTCCCTTGATGGGTGTCCACTGTCCACACTTCAGGGGTTTTAATGATCTTTCGTACCTGTAGCGACGGTATCACTTGTGCTGGCTCCATGCTCCAAGACTTATCTCGAAGCTCAACCTGAAAAACAAGTGATTGAGTCGCTAATGAAAAGACTTTACCAAAGAGGCATTTCTTTTAATATCAACAACACAATAAGAAAGTGTTGATTGATCACAACATAAGCTATAAGTCTTTCATCTATGTATTGATGAGTTCGCCTCATATAAAGACCATCAGAATGCCAATATTATAACAAACCCTAAAATCAGGAATAATCTTTTTCCAAATAATCACTAGCCTTGATCAAGGCTGTTGACGTACTGTTCCCCGGCCCGGTTCGCTGCACACGCATGCAGTGCATACACAAATGTACATTACCATACATTGTACAGCGAGAACAGTATAGCGTAGTCGTGAGTACGGTCGTGTCTTTCTACTTTCATACCCATGTACCGTAAGTGTACCGTATACAGATGGTACATGTACATGTACAGTACGTATGTGTGTACATACGCTGTATACGTATTATATGCACTGTGTTATGTATGGGGATGCACTGGTGGAATTCAGTGATGGGGACTGGGATTTTGCAGATCGCGGCTGGCTGTAGCGCCTTGATCAAGGCAAAATAATCACAGGCCCGATGTTGGTTCCTACCTCACGGATACATCTGTGCCCGTGGCATCGAAGAAAGTCAGCAAACACTATCCCTGCTTCACCGCTGGATGCTCCCTGCAGCCAGTCCAGGGCGTCGTCGGGAGTCATCGCCTGAAACTCTTCACTCTTATCTTCTTTCAGAATGGCTTTTGCTATTTTCTTGAATCAAAGAAAAAAGAGGGAGACAATTTACATGAAGTCACTAATATTATGCTCTTGTATTCATCTGCGTTTAAAGTTTCTGAGTAAGCATAATAGTCTCTCGGGTACAATAGCATCCGAGAATATTGTCTGTGCAGTTATACTATCTGCACCGATGAGGCAATTTGAGGGCGCTTAATTTATGTGCATGTCAAATTTAAATTTTTAATCTTGGAAAATATTTGGGCTGCCTATAGTTTTTTTCACACACGGTCTTATACTCTTTGTCTATTGTAAATCTCAGCATTGTATTTGTGTTCTATTTCTGGCAATAAATAATTTTCTAGTTATTTTTCAAGATTGTAACACTCATTTATACTTACTTTTTGTATTCTATTTTACATGCAATATTGTTTTACGTTGTAAGGAATCGTTTACCATACCTCCATTGCCAAGGGCACCTGTGCACTCTCAACGTTCGGGCAGGAAGACAACAACATGGCGATGTGAGTAGAAAGCAGTTCCTCTGAAATACAACGAACTTATGTTATGAATATTCTGTCAACCAGGACACATTATTTCTATCGGTGTTCGAAATATTTTGTGTTGTAGACCTTTCCCATTTCCCTCCACATTAGCAATTGTGTCTTTATTAGGTTCAGTAAAAAAGAGGAAAGCTCCGTTAATGAAAAGGGGCTAAAATGAAACATCCATCAATTTCGAATAGTAATCAGTAAACCCAACTACACTTATTTTATGTCAATTGTGTTTATTGGTGGTCTCGAAAGATGAATAGTTTTGATTAAAGAGCTTACCGGTCGTGTACTTGCGGATGAGTGACGCAGTAGTCTCCTGCAAGACCGCCGACTTGTGGGTTTCTAAGGCGTGATAAAGTAGCATCTGACAGGAAAGTCAAACAAAAGAAAATCAAATAAAAGAGGACGGAGAAAAAAAGAGGAAGGAGAAAAATATAAACACAGCCCTTGTGAGAATGTGGGGGAAAAAATCACAAGTCTCTAACATAAAGCTAAAATGGTGTAAGAGAGGGGGTTTCACGTCCCGGTGTGGCGGTTTCAGTCTTCCGCCGTGTTCAGTTTTCCGGGTGACGTAGCCGGACATTTCAGCACGTTGTTCGAAAGGTTTTAGCTTTCCGGCGTGTTCAGTTTTCCGGGTGACGTAGCCAGACAAAAATACCGCCGCGAGTACCCTGGCGAGTACTGTAGTTCAGTGAAATAAAAATAAATAAATAACTAAATAAATAAAATAAAAACGGTAATAAATAAATGAACTAAACCAGAATAGTAAAACAAATCTTCTAATTCTCTGACGCTCGTTCGGTATATGTACCACTGGTCAAATACAGGATAATTTGCTTGGTCTTCACACCAAATTCTCTCACACGAACCATGCGTTCGCCGCTCGTTGTACTCGTGGACGCCGCCAGGACAACTACCGGAGAGTAACACGGATGACTCAATACGGCACTAAAAATGGACTACATTCGCTTGCTGTGCGCAGGCATCGCATGACGTAATGTTACCGGAAAGTTGAAACCGCCACACCTGAACATGCCTCAGCAACCCCCCCCCCCCCCGACTGACTAGTGGAACCTTCCCACATTTTGTTTAGTTCCTGGGGTTACGCCCTCACTTAAAAAAAACTACCTGTTCAATTCCGGGTAGTTAATTCATTACCTTGTACCCATACTCCGGGTGCTTGCAAATGTCGTCAAATTGCTCCCGTGCAGTATTCCAAATTTGCGTCAAATGCTGGTTAGCTCGAGCAAACTCTTCTTCTAACCGCTTCCTATTGAAGAAGACTGCCTGTACAGTTTAATATGCGAATACAAAATGTAAGATAACAATTTCCATACCCTTATGCAAGAAAGAAAAATCATGATATTTTTCATTGAGTAAAGGAACAAAATTGTAGACGAGGAAGTCTTTTAAGACTTGCTCGTGTACATTATTGTGCTATACGCTGAAGACCTTGCCAGTATTAATATCGGCAAGGTCTTCAGCGTAGCTCCTCGCGCACCTTTAGAACTCGTGTCCTTAAAAAGGTTTCAAACTACCACACACAAGTTTTGAACTTGCACGAGCCAACATTATGCGACCTATCAGGCTGACAACACTGGGCAGCGACCAGTATCAATACCGCTGGTCTCTTACCACGTGGACCAATTTCATACAGCTGCCCGAACAGATTTCTGTCAGTTTGGCTGATAATCTTACTCTGGTGAACCATGGAGGAAGGAAGAGAAGGAGCTCGAAAGAAGGGACTTAAAAAATCGAACCCGTGGTACCGCAACCGTTTAACGACATCTCGTAATCACCCACATACCTTACACAGACAATGGGCGACCTGTCGTACGTGAGTTTGCGCGTGCGCACTTGGTTCTTCACTCAACCATGGTGTCGTATGTCGTATGGATATAATACAGAAAAACAACTTTGTTGAGACCTGATAAAAATTGTGTACACTTGTGCCCACCAAATCGAAAAACACAATTGAATACCAACCACCCTCGTGTGCTAATACCCAAATTTTGAACCACCGCTAGTGACCGGAAAGTCACAAAAAATGTAAAAATATGCCATGATGTTTCCGTGAAACACCACAAACGGTAAATGAAAACGTGTATATTCACAATTCTTGTCTCCAATGATTCAACTTTTCACGCAGTCAAGAGCGCAGACTGGCGGTACCACACGTTCTGTACAAAGAGATTTAATCCTACTCGTTAATCGGCCGTCCAGCTGGAGGTATCCTATCTTTTTCCACTGGCCAGACAGGGGCATTGTCAGAGTATTCTTTTGTTACTCTGCGGTTTTGCGGGTCGTTCGAGCTCCTTCTCTTCCTTCCTCCATGGATGAACATAACTCTAGTGTCCTGATTTGTGTGTTTGTGCAACTCTATGAAATAGAACGAAATCGTAACTCTTTACCAGAAGAAACTTGAGACGGCACAGGTACATGCGCCACCCGGCTACAGCAGGTTGGGTCAACTTTTTAGCTTCTACCACACAATCCTCGCCAAACGGCTAGAGAGAGGAAAATGGATAATTTCGATGAAATTTGATTAAATGTTTTAGTAAGGGACACTTAAAATTAACACATTCAATGAAACACAACTAAATTAGTATAAGCGCACCTCGATAGCAGTTTGAAAGAAAGGGCAACTTCTCTCCTTAGTGACGTTTTGAGAAAGAGTTTTCACTCAAATTAATACTAAAAAGACTTTAGGTCTGGAGCCTTTTGTTATAGGCATCTGAAAGCACACAAATATTTGCAACAAGGGTGAATTATCTGTCATTATTGTCTTGCAACTTCGAAGACAAATTGAGTCAAGATTTTCCCAGATTAGTTATTTTATGCATGCATGCTGGGATACAACAAGTGAGAATACGTCTTTGACATTTTACCAAACGCTTTAACCCCCCCCCCCCCTTTTAAAGGTATGTGAACTTACCGCTCCAAATAGCATTCCTCCAAACCTGTTTCCGGATACCCGGATCATCTTCAGGTAAGTCGTCAAAATATTCTATTATATCCAGGTCCAAAATAGAGGCAAAAAATTAGAAATATATTGGTTTGTATCATTTTTTTTTTAAATTACGCGAAACCTGGTTGCCACCTCCCTCTGTTGTGAGCACATTATGGTAATTTGTTCCCTATAGTTTAAGAGAGTTTGTTTTGCATTATCTTTTTCAAAATGTTTTGTCTGTTTATAGATATTGCCTGGGTTGATTTAATGAAGCTCAATTGTTCACTTAATTAATTAATTAGATTTTGATTTCACCTCCATTGACAATGGACATGTTTGTACCAAATGATGTTGGCATAACTTTTTCCTGCCCATTTCCAACCAGCTCACCGTCCCATGTTGATTGACAACCCCTTTTGGACGTGTGGTATGGTCCAGCTTAGGTTATCATGGCATGAGCTAACCAGCGTGTACGACGTGGTCAAATAGTACTGTCCTGACAACGTACCTCTTTGCAAGGTGTTTATATACCGGTATTTTATAGACCTATATCTTCAATGGGGAGGTTCGCGTACAAAATAAGCGGGCTATACAGTAGGGTTTTTAAAACAAAATTAATTCATTTTAAAGACACATGTGGTTTACTTTTTTCTTTTATTTTTTTACCCTTCGAGAAAGACTCTGCTAGGGTCGAAACGTCAGGTCATTGTCTATGTTTTGCATTCATACGATAGGTCCTTTTGTGCATGGTAAGCAGTTGCAACAGCTAATTATATTTTCTCTTCATTTATTCAATGAAACTTACGGTGAGACTGATGAAGGCGTGGTTGTAAGACACAACTATCTGTCGAACTGCAGGGAACGATATGGCCTTTTCAAATGTACGGCCACTCAGCTAAAGACAAATTAAGGAAATTGAAAGTTACTTCTATTCTGTTTTGAGTGGACACCGTGCATTTTCTTTATAATTTTCACATTGTATTATTTGATTATTTGACATCTTACCAAAAAAATACTGGTTATGCTGCCCGTGATCTAGTCTACGAAAAACGACTGATGCCGTTATCCTAGTAGACTTGATTGGCGGCGGTTTGAAAGGGCCTTTGTCAAAACGTGTATGGCATTACAGGAAAGCGCATCTAATTTTCCTATAGTTCCGCCACAATTATTGTTTGAAAACTATACATCCTTTTCACAAGTGGATGTGTTACATTGAATGACTTGGATCATTAAACTTATGTCAGCAGCCCTTCTGCATAGTTTTGTGCATGATCCAAAATCTACTTTTATAAAGGAATTACAGAATTATTGGAGGTATAACAGGTGTTAGTTGCCGGTTATGCCCGAAATGAAAATGTTTTTTTTGTATGGCCTCTTTTATGAATGGGGCTTTCCCGTAATGGTATACGTGTACCTGATCTATGACGTCACAGTCAATGAAGAAAGCCGAAGTGGTCAGTGGAGAAACTGCACCTGGGCACATCTCTCTGAAAATTATATATTATTTTATGAAATATGTTTATATACACCATAAAACAACAACAACAACAACAAGAACAACAACAACAAGAACAACAACAACAGCAACAACAACAACAACAACAACGACGACGACGACGACGACGACGACGACGACGGCGGCGACGGCGGCGGCGGCGGCGGCGGCGACGGCGACGGCGACGGCGACGGCGACGACACCGACGACGACGACGACGACAACAACAACAACAACAACAACAACAACAACGACAACAACAACAACAACAACAACAACAACAACAACAACAACAACAACGACAACAACAACAACAACAACAACAACAACAACAACAACAGCAACAGCAGCAACAACAACAACAACAACAACAACAACAACAACAACAACAACAACAACAACAACAACAACAACAACAACAACAACAACAACAACAACAACAACAACAACAACAACAACAACAGCAATGAAAGAATCAGCTATTAGATAAGCAAGATATGAGGGTAAAACGACTACGAAATGGAGCAAGGATACCAGGGAGATATCTGGTATAACAATACCAAACAAAATACCAAACAATACTGGAAATGGAAACCTACTTGGTGTTTTGCTCAGTCCCATGTCCTCAAGGTTCACAACCTCATGGGTTTATCAATGTTCTTGTATAATAAAAAAAATTCTGATAACTAACTATTTGTCTGCATGTATAACATTAAAAAAAAATAAAGATTTCTTTTACCAAAATTTATCCCTCCAGAATAGCGACTGTTGAGTCATATCCCTCTGGAAAATGCTCGTTATTTTAAACAAAGGAAGTATTGTTGAGAAATATAACTCACTGGATGTTGGCTGTACTCATCCAAACTTTGTCCGATGGTAAACCCGAATCAAACTTATGAAGAAGCTCATACTGAGATGGAACGTCGAACGTTGTAATGGCACGTGCCTGAACCAGAAAAAAAAGTCAGCAGAACAACAGTATTTTTCCATTTTAAAAAATGAGTATATATCGTTCTCATACAACTACCGGGGACAGCTCTCTAAACCCCATCATTTTACCATATAGAGCAAGGATTTTACCACTGCTTTACTATACCGTAATTTCCAGCGGATAAGACGCGCCTTATCTGACTTTCATTTTTGTGATCACTGCATACTTTGCCTTTAAAATGTTGGAGCCACCGTATATTACCTAGCCTTTAGTCAAGGCGCACGCGGCACACCGGATAGCACGCACAGCCCCAAAAATGTAACGCACGAAAAAAGACTATCACCGCGAGAGGCGAAGCCGCGAAGCGCCTTTACCAACTCGTTTTAGGGGCCTTTTGTTTTTCTTTATATTTGCCAACGATATTGGTGGGAGAAAATGCAACGAATTTGCATCGAACGTTCTTGTGACGTCATGCAAGTAATTGTGGATTCTTATTGGCCAGCAACTCACCACGCTAATGCATTATGGATTACATTTTCTCCCACCAAAATCGTTGGCAAATGTAAAGAAAAACATAAGGCCCCAAAACGAGTTGGTAAAGGCGCTTCGCGGCTTTGCCGCTCGCGGTGATAGTCTTCAATTCGTTGGGTTACATTTTTTGGGTTGTGCGTGCCATCCGGTGTGCCGCGTGCGCCTTGACTAAAGGCTATATATTACCTGGAGCAGATAGATGGTATCTCCAACAGCGGCCCATTCAATATCCCTGGCATCAGAAAAACACTCATCCAACTGTGAAAACAAACAAATTGAAACCTTATATTAAGAGTGTTTACTTCTTAGTAGACATTAAAGGCAGTGGACACTATTGGTAATTACTCAAAATAACTATCAGCATAAAACCTCACTTGGTAAGGAGTAATGGGAAGAGGTTGATAGTATATAACATTGTGAGAAACGGCTCCCTCTGAAGTGACGTAGTTTTCGAGAAAGAAGTAATTTTCCACGAATTTGATTTCGAGACCTCAAGTTTAGAACTTGAGGTCTCGAAATCAACCATCTAAACGCACACAAGTTCGTGTGTTTTTTCTTTCATTATTATCTCGCAACTTCGACGACCAATTGAGCTCAAATTTTCACAGGTTTGTTATTTCATGCATATGTTGAGATACACCAAGTGAGAAGACTGGTCTTTGAAAATTACCAATAGTGTCCACTGTCTTTAATGAAATATGCAAGTAAAGTTTTGGAGGTTTCAATATAGCACGTCAGTGATGATACAAGTAGGCCCAAGGCATATTGAATCAAACACAGGACTAATAATGAACAAGAGTTCACCGACGGACATATCGTATATAAATGCAAGACCAAAATAGTTAATGGCATGACGTGTCGACCCCAGCAGAATCTTTCTCATAGGCTATGGAGATACACTCTTTGTGTTGACATGATATGCTCACCAGAAGTGCAACTCGTCCAAGTTTAAGGCTCAGCGCATCTGAGATTGAGCAACTCGCTGATTTACTGTTAGTCTGGTGGATGGTCTGTGTTCCGCCTCCTCCTAAATGAATTTAAAAAGCAAGTTGACGGGAAAACATGCGTGTCAACAGGATAAGCTTTATTAGAAAGACATCTCGATATATCTAAAACTATTAGACCGGCAGCCCAGAGCACTTTGGTGTAAAGGAACGAGGTACCAATATTTGAGTACAGGAACATTAAGTGGATAACCTGACGTAATCAGATATGGATGTCTGCTGGGGACCCCCCCCCCCCCCCCCCCCGCTGCGTGTGGCGCATGAACCCCAACAAAGAGGACAAACAATGGGCTGAATCAAACATTGTATGTACCACATGAAACCAAGTGGAAATGGTCATCAACATGATACTAAGTTAAAAATATCAACCGCCAGACAAATTTTCTGCTGCATTAGGCCTGCCAGACACCCCCTCCCCCAAATATTTACTGTACAAACCTATGGGTTGAAATTAACCAGTAGTTGTCAAATCAGCTCAGATTTACATGAAACTTTGTCTAACTTTTCCACTATGGCTAAAATGAACACACGCCAAAAATTAAATCCATGTCGCACCATGGTCACAAGAAGTTGTGTGACTTCAGATGCTTGATTTCGAGACCTCAAATTCTAAATCTGAGGTCTCGAAATCAAACTCGTGGAAAATTACTTCTTTCTCGAAAACTACGTCACGTCAGAGGGAGCTGTCCATTACTCATAATCAAGAAAGGTTTTATGAGTAATTTTGAGTAATTACCAGTAGTGTCCACTACCTTTAAATCCGGATTAAGAATGTTTTTACCTGCGACGCAAATGGCCTCTTCCTTGCGTCCAATCACCTTGCTTTCTACAGTCAATGACTTGTTGAGGTCAACCCGTAGTATTACCGTGTCTGCTTCTACCACTCCAGAAACTACAGACTTTCGAATTCAATAAGGCGAATAGCTTAATCAATATTTGATAATGTTTTCTGGCCTCTGTCCGATGTCTTAATATTGCAAGGTAAAAGGTCATTTAACAAACAAAAGCAAAGATCCAGTGTTTGCAATGAATAACTGTTTTCAGTAAACCTAAAAGCCATTGGACCCTTCCGGTACAAAAAAAAAACAAAAGTTCACAGATTTACAAATAACTTACAGGGTTTATAGAAGGTAGTGGTGAAAGACTTCCCTTGAAATATTATTCCATGAAATGCTTTACTTTTTGAGAAAACAGTAAAACAATATCAATTCTTGTTAGCGAGAATTACGGATTTATTTTTAACACATGTCATGACACGGCGAAACGCGCGGATACACGGGTGGGTTTTCCCGTTATTTTCTCCAGACTCCGATGACCGATTGAGCCTAAATTTTCACAGGTTTTTTATTTGATATAGAAGTTGTGATACACAAAGTGTGGGCCTTGGACAATAGTGTTTACCGAAAGGGTCCAATGGCTTTAAGCCATTGGACACTTTCGGTAAACAGTATTATCCAAAGGCCTACTCTTCGTTTATCACAACTTCTTTATAAAACAACAAACCTGTGAAAATTTAGGCTCAATCGGTCATCGGAGTCGGGAGAAAATAACGGGAAAACCCACCAATGGGAAAAGTTTGGAAAAGCAATTATACATGTTGATAACAGGTGTGAGTTGTCAGACGAAAAGGATGTGTCTTTTTAGCGTATTTTTTTAGCATTGAAGAAAATGTTCAACTCCTTACCTCTCCCAGTCCATAGTTGGAATTGATGACAATCTTGGTTGGGTTACCAGTCAGTGGGTCACGGCTAAATGCAACACCTGGAATTGGGTCAAAACACCAAAATATTAAGAATTCCATACTTTGGTCAGTAGAATTAAAACATTCAGTCTCCGTCAAATCGATAATGTAATATTGGTTAGCCCACCTTCTTGGGCTTTAATTGCTCTATTTGAACGTCGGTACTTATCATAGTCATCGTTTTCAAAGTATGAGCGAGTGTGCGGCACCTAAATATAGCCCGAGCCCTAAATGCAGCCCGACCTAAATGTAGCCCCAAACATGTACCTAAATGTAGCCCGGACCTAGGGCTACATTTAGGTCGGGCTACATTTAGGGTTCGGGCTACATTTAGGTGCCGCACAAGCGAGCCGTACCACTTCGATTGCCAATATTGCCATCTTATAAACATCGCATCCTGGTCCTATACACACTTCACATTATACATTTTTGTGGATATCATGATGGTGCAGTCAAAGGATTAATAAGTCCAGGTTAAACGTGGGCTAGGGATTGGTCTACAATAAAAAATAATAAAACATTGGCTGCGTCTTACCCGCACTTTCTCCAGAAACCATTTCTTGTATAACTACTGCCATAGCGGTGTCTACTGGTTGACCGTACTGCCTGTAAACAAACAATTAGAATGCTTCTTGCGAATGCAAGATGAATTTTGACGTCACTGGGCTGCCCTTGCTGCGAATGTTTCACAGGGGGTTTGAACACAGCTCAACTTGAAAATTATTCGTTGCGAGTTTGTGACGTCAAAAATCGTATATCGCTTTTGCATTCGCGGGATGAACCACGGTTTAAAGCCATTATACACTTTCGGAACAGAACAACAAAAATTCACAGATTTACAAATAACTTACATTACAGAAGGTAATGCATTACCTTCTGTAATGTAAGTTATTTGTAAATCTGTATAATGGTGAAAGACTTCTCTTGAAGTATTATTCCATGAAATGCTTCACTTTTTTTAGAAAACATTAAAACAATTTATTAGTTCTCGATGTCGAGAATTACGGATTTAATTTAAACACATGTCATGACATGGCGAAACGTGCGGAAACAAGGGTGGGTTTTTCCCGTTATTTTCTCCCGACTCCGATGACCGATTGAGCCTAAATTTTCACAGGTTTGTTATTTTATATAAAAGTTGTGATACACGAAGTGTGGGCCTTCGGACAATACTGTTGACCGAAAGTGTCCAATGGCTTTAACTCTTAATAGCGTGTGCTTTGTTGTCATCATGGGTGTCGAATCGATGCTTACAAGTAAGTAGAAACAATAACTTGGACCAAGGTATCTGACAAGATTTTCCCTTTCGGACTCAGCCGTCACAACTAAAATATCGTCAAACCAACCCGTCCTTTCTGTCGGATCCGTATAATATAAACTACGAGAGTAAGTATCGACACTTTGTTACCTTCGGTATTGTACGGCTTGGAACGAGAACTGAGATGCCCAACAATCCTGTGTAGCCTGAAACACCTACAGACAGAAAAATAGTATATTACAGTGGGTTAATTGTTCTTGGAAAAAGAATTACATGGAGATAGCGGGGCTTGATTGTCAGATGAAAATTACGTTTTCTTCCATTGCATCTTTGTTTAATGTGGCACACCCAGGAAAGATACATGATTGGTTATTGTCAAAGACAAGTGTTCTCACTTGTTGTATCCCATCATAAGCATAAAATAAAAAGCCTGCGAAAATTTGGGCTCAATCGGTCATCGAAGTTGCGAGAAAATGATGAACGAAAAAACACCCTTGTTGGACGAATTTGTGTACTTTCAGATAAGAATAAAAGACTTCTAGCTAGAAGTCTTTTATTATATTAGTGAGAAATTACCTCTTTCTCAAAACTACGTTACTTTTAGAGGGAGTCGTTTCCCACAATGTTTTATAATATCGACAGCTCTCCAATGCTCGTTGCCTAGTCAATATTTGTTTTGAGTAATTACCAAACGTGTACCTTCCCTTTAATGTAATTTTACGCAGCCTTACCTTAGCCAAGCTATTCACACCAAGGAACGTTTGCATCTGGCCAGCGGAAGACGTCAATGAACTATCTTCACCTAAAGATGAGAGGAGAACATTGCAAACAAAGAGCACCAAGACACAAGGAGGAAAATAAAATTTAGCACTTAAAGACACTTGACACTATTGATAACTGTCAAAGACTATAGTCTTCTCGTTGGTGTATCTCAACATGTTCATAAAATAACAAACCTGTGAAAATTAAGAGCTCAATCGGTCGTCGAAGTTGCGAGATAATAGGGACTTTTCGTTTTTGACGACGGATGGTTCTGCGACGGTAAAGATGACATTTGGCGTCATCTGCGCATGCGTCGGCTTTGAGGACGGTCGTCCCTCAATTTCTACGACAGTACTTGGGATGAATCTTCGTTGTGCTGAAAACGACGTTTAGCTGAACAACCGTCGCAGAACCATCCGTCGTCGAAAACGAAAAGTCCCTAGTAATGAAAGAAGAAACACTCTTTTCACACGAAGTTGTGTGCTTTCAGACGCTTGATTACGAGACCTCAAATTCTAAATCTGAGGTCTCGAAATCAAATTCGTGGAAACATACTTCTTTCTCGAAAACTTCGTCATTTTAGGGGTAGCCGTTTCTCACAATGTTTTATCTATCAACCTCTCCCCATTACTCATCACCAAGTAAGGTTTTATGCTTAAAAATATTTTGAGTAACTAACGATAGTGTCCACTGCCTTTAAGGCTTCACATACCAACTGCTGATGAGCGAACTGCGAATGTCTTCGCGCTGTCAAAGTCCCCGAACATCGTCGAGATTATCCCAGATATCTCCGCTTTCAAATCATTGGAGAGGATGGTTTTATACACCAAGTCAACGACCCTGCAAAATAAAGAGGGGCGTGTGGATCTATTTTTGTTGTGATGAAGAAGTGAAAATAAATTATCCACGCACTCAATGAATAGACAACAACAAATATCATGTTTGTATTTAAATAACGAGTATGGGTAGATGGCCTTATAGCTTTCGATACAAACCGGACCTTCTTCAAAGGCGTAAAACAAGTACAAACAAATACATATCCTATAGAAAAAAAGGGAAAGGGATGAAGGGGAGGATCCAGAAAGAAGCGGGAAAATTATAGCAAATAAAAGTTTCTAACATTATTTATAGTTACCTTTCGCATTCTTCCTGTAGATTCCCCTCCCGGATGCTACAAGACACTTCACTCAGTTCTGTCACAGCCTTCTGTATATCTGGGTTGTTCTATTGGAATCAAATAACGTAAACGTAATCGTCTAAAACCAAACCCATAAAAAGTGAAACCGGGATATCGCCGGATTTCACAAACGGGATCCCGTTGGGATTTTGGGGGCATAACAATTTTTGTTAGCGGGAATTTTGCACTCGTTTAGAAATTGTTTTTTTTTTACTTTTAAAGATGCTATGTCAGATTTTTGGCCCCAAACGTTAAAAAATAGTTTTTTTTTATCACCCGCTCTAACGAACAAAAGTTTAATTTTTACTTTTAATGGTCAGGGACCAGGACAAAAATTTTAAACGTTTCTTATAAAACACATTGGTCACGTGATATATTGTCGGGATCACGACAAAAACTAATTTTGAGCACTTTATTTCACTGCTACTAATAATTGGCGGACTTTTTCGAGCAATGGCTCAATTAAAAGCTTGTAATTTTCTCGACCCCAATCAAAATACCTATTGAATTTTAAATCAAAGTTTATGGGTCAAATCGGCCAAAAATCTGACATAGCATCTTCAATATGTCCAATTCATATGTACTTCACACAATATTTCCAAATTATTATGTTTCAAAACGTTTCGGAACTTGCAATTGCTTTTCTTTCAAATCGGTTGATACGCCGCTAACACAGAGAGTAAAGTCCAGAAAGTTTGGTAAAAGTTTTTTTTTTTTTTTAAGAAGTGCTATTCGAAGGTCCATTCATTTTCTCCTTTGTTTCAGTTTGAGTAGTATTTTGAATTGGTTTTACGGGGCTATTTAAGCCTTTATGTGATGAAACTGTAGTATAAATATTATTAACCAATTATTGAGAGCTCTGCGGTTTAAAAAAAACAAATAAGAACTGGACAGGAGGACGGGTTAGAATTAGTATATTTTAACACACACAAAAAATAAAAATATTTTTTTATTTTTTTATTTTTACTTTTTAGACCTAATGGTTAAAATTACCTTCAAATGTTTGTCAAACGCAGCTGTTGTGATGCAGAAACCACTTGGAACTTCGTACTGTATTCAATTAGAGAGACAAATCAGATATTGTGTTACAATGTGTAAATGCTTGAATTCCCGTAAAACTGCCAATATTTAGGTTGTATCTTCAACGAAGTGTAACTTTATCGACGGCTAGATTCCCATTTGGTTGTTGGTTTGAGTTTGTTTTGTACAAATCAGTCTTCTTCTTTTGTTGACTTCCACATGAAACAAAGGCCCGTTTCGAAACCACGGCTTTGGCTTCATAAGATTCGGCGGAGGCTATATTATAGCTTGGCCCCGCGAGTGGTTTGGCATATTGTGCGTAATTTGCGTATCCGTGCCATGTCGTCAGACGAGAGCCGAAATCAAAGCCGCAGCCGTGGTTTCGAAAAGGGTCATAGACTTACCTC
Organism: Asterias amurensis; assembly: GCF_032118995.1. Classification (NCBI taxonomy): domain Eukaryota; kingdom Metazoa; phylum Echinodermata; class Asteroidea; order Forcipulatida; family Asteriidae; genus Asterias; species Asterias amurensis. Next base: position 15,873,133 of record NC_092650.1, read on the forward strand.
AACAGGCATTTGATTTCGCAAAGCCACTAGTTTCGCAAGTTGTGATCCTTTCCCTCCAGTAAGATTTGATACTTGACACGCACTCGCCGACAGAGGTACGACAAGCACCGAGATGTCTTTCAGAGGTACACCGTCTAACAAATATACAATACAGTTTTTTGGGTGGTCAAGCGTTATTGCTTCTGCTGCTCCTCGTTCGTTGAACAGACCTCTCAACTCAGTGAAGACAATCAAGTAAGACTGTCGACAATTTCAAGACCAAAATGAAAGCACTCCTTAAAGGCAGTGGACACTATTGGTAATTACTCAAAATAATTGTTAGCATAAAACCTTTCTTGGTGACGAGTAATGGGGAGAGGTTGATGGTATAAAACATTGTGAGAAACGGCATCCTCTGAAGTGACATAGTTTTTCGAGAAAGGAGTAATTTTCCATGAATTTGATTTCGATACCTCAGATTTAGAACTTGAGGTCTCGAAATCAACCATCTAAACGCACACAACTTCATGTGACAAGGGTGTTTTTTTCTTTCATTATTATCTCGCAAGCTCGACGACCGATTGAGCTCAACTTTTCACAGGTTTGTTATTTTATGCATAATGTTGAGATACGCCAACTGTGAAAGCTAGTCTATGACAATTACCAACAGTGTCCACTGCAATTTTTATATAACTTTTCATTCTTGTCAATCCTTGAGTGGGTGGATATGTTTTTACCCTTTATAAATGTCTTTATTATGATTAGTTCAAATGAGGCATTGGCTGAAAGTTTAAACTTTCGAACTGTTCCTTCTCTCACTAAAAACAAGAGCTCAAAAGGATAACATCAGTAGACATTGAAGTTACCTGGTTCCCTGTACAGCCTGGGTAGTGATTCTTCAACAAGATTTCGTTTCTCTCCATCATTCCTGTTTCGAATAATTTGAAATTTATATAAAATTATGTTGATTAAAAATTATTTTGAATACAATATTGCTAAAACTACCCTAAAATTATTACAGCATTTGGTTTTATACTACTTCTTTACAAATCAGCAATTTATTGTACTTAAGAAGTTATATCATTAAAGGCAGTGGACACTATTGGTAATTACTGAAAATATTTATCAGCATACAACCTTTGTTGGTGACGAGCAATGGGGAGAGGTTGGTGGTATAAAACATTGTGAGAAACGGCACCCTCTGAAGTGCCATAGTTTTCGAGAAAGAAGTAATTTTCCAAGATTTTGATTTCGAGACCTTAGATTTAGAATTTGAGGTCTGGAAATCAAGCATCTGAACGCACACAATTTCGTATGACAAGGGTGTTTTTTCTTTCATTATTATCTCGCAACTGCGACGACCGATTGAGCTCAAATTTTCACAGGTTTGTTATTTTATGTATAGGTTGAGATACAGCAAGTGAGAAGACTGGCCTTTGACAATTACCAATAGTGTCTAGTGTCTTTAAATACATACATTAGTTGAAATGTTTTGAAGCGGTATCCATTTTGAAGCCAAACTATGATATACAATAACTAGTGAACATTTTGCTCTGACTTTGACCAGATGAGTCCTTTCAAAATAACATTTTGTAACCTTCTGGAAATTTGAAAAAGAACTTTTGATTTTGAGACTTTTTTGGACACGATGTCAGCATACCTCACATGTAAAATCCATTGTTATCGGTAACGTTGGAACTACATAAACAATGATTTTACCAAGTAATCGGCCTACCACCGGCATATTCCCATGCTTTAATAAACCTGATAATACAAAACAATGGATTGTATTGTACTTTGTGTTATTGTCAGTCATTAGGGTGAAACTGTTTTTCATGTGTAAGAGCACAGCGAAGGAGCATGAAACAATGGGTGCGTTCGTTTAGCTTCCCTGGGTAGACCCCGGTGTGTGGCGGTTTTTTTTTCCAGGACGAACGTAGGTAATTATCTGCACACGTTCGTCCTGGAAAAAGAAAACGCCACACACCGGGGTCGACCCTGGGAAGCTAAACGAACGCACCCAATGATTTTACCAAGTAAAGTATGCTGCCACCTAGCGTTCCTAAGTCTCTTATTAGCTACCACGACTAACCTTCTAAGTGTCTGACACACACCCCATCCTTCTATGCCGTTTACAGTGAAGCGGGCCATTCCCTCCCCTATCTGAACACACCAGTCGCTGCCCATGTTGAAGTACATAGTGTCGTCTGTAGTGACTTTGATATCCAATCTCAATCCATCTTTAAGGAGAGCAATAAAAAGTATTGACAAACAAATCGATCATTGAACATTGTTTTCAAAAATTAGAATGAACATTGATTTCTGATGTAATGTGAGTAGCCAATTTAGTGTGTTTTGTAAATCATCACATTAATAATACATTTGGATGTCGTCTTTGTTGCCTAATTAGGCCCGTGGTTCACTCTACTACCATGGGGATAACAGCTATCCAATCATTTCAATAAGGTAAACTGCCAAATAAAACTCAAAGGGACATCAAAAACCTAGCATGAGGAAACGTAAAATTGCCCGGTTTTAAGAATGCTGTATTACTAAAACCCATAAAAGCACGATGAAATAAAATCGAGAATGAACAAATTGTATATTTCGTTTTGTTATGCAGAACCGAACAAAACATCTTCAATGAATGAAACAACACGCATACCTTCCAGATGGAGGTCAAAGGTGAAGTTTTTCGGTACTTCTTCTGCATTCTCCATCAGAACGGACAGTGGGAGATTGACTGATGAGGCAGGAATGACGTCACTAACCACTTTCATCAAGAAGCCCGCTCTTTTGCTTGAAATTTGAAATGAAAACGAAATCCATGCAGAAAAGGTGTAAATAATCGGAAAACCACACAGTTTATCGATTTAATATTATTGTTCGTACAATAAGATGCGCTTCACAGTAATATTGACAACTCATCATATCGGACTCGGACTGGTGATACCCAAGCCTACATATTCGATGCGAACACGACCAAGCCTACATCTGTATGGACTATAAAGGGGGTAACCCTGTTTCAGCCCTATAGGAGTAGGTAACGGCCTCTGGAAAAAAATTGTTGACCTTCAGGTCTTGTGTGTCATTAAATGAGCACGGTGGGTCAGCTTAAATTCTGGGTAAAGTTATTTTCTATAGCAACTACCATGAGAAATAAACACCCATAAAACTCAACTTACTCTGACTTATATCCAGGTGTACATGAGGCTTCGACGTATAAACAGTTACCATTCTGCAAAATACGAAATCAACGTGATACAAAGTGGAGGATTTACACTAAACTTACACAGTTTGAAGATAATGATACGTAGTAGAAAGCTTCCCTGAAAATATTACTCGCTGAAGTACTGTAGTTTTTAAGAATTGAGTAAAACAAATTATTAATTCGGACACGGCCTAACATTCTAGCAATTAATTTTAGTCCAGTGGCCACGAAACCGGAAGAAGACGAAGGAAGCCGGAGAAAAACGGAGGAAACCGAAGCCATGCTTTCGAAAGCATTCAAACACGGGACCCGACTTTATTTTGTGTACTTTTTGTTTCAGAGAGTCTGCCAACTTAAACATTATTGTATTATATTTTTTTTTAAAGTTATTATTAGGCTCATTGTAATTCTTACCTCCAAGACAATGTAGTTTGCTATACGAGTGTGGAAATCACGCAATTGTTCAGGACCTACAATAATGGCCATAAAACAAATAAAGGAAGATTATTTACGTTTTTTTTTAATGAGCATGATGTATTATGAGTTGTAATAAATTACATGCTATTCCTCGTTGATATACCCCTAGACTTGATTCAAGTCCCATTCTTGTGTCACCACCAACCTACTATAGATAAAACAACACGTAGCGAACACAGTGAAATGCGCGCTTGCCGTCAAAATGTGGCCCCGAGAATGCGGAACAGGTTGGGGAATGCAGAGCATCACAAACTAGTAGTTTCCTGCATGGGGATGGCACAGGATTGGGACTTGAGTCAAGTCTAATTATTATACCCCTTGCACTTGACGTTGCAAGACCAACGCCCTCAATTAGGTCATTGAAGACCCATCATTGACTGAGAGTTGTGCGGGCACTCTGAAATTGCTACTGTCGTAGGGCTTTTCGTTTGGGATTTTTTTGTTTTTTCTAAATCGATTTAAAAAAAAAAATACTGAAATCCCCAAATCAGAAATATCTATGAGGGTGGCAGTTCTAAACGAAAAGTGGCGGCGGGTACACGAGCCCATGTTTCCAACATTCTCGACGGTCACTTACCTATGAGACGTTCTTTGACACCACGCATGACCACTTTAGTCTCGTCTCCATCGTCAACTTGAACAACTCCATGGATCATACCAAACTGAGTATAGTGGTCCTGATGCATGCTGGAAAGATGTGAAAATGTTTCTTTGAAACAAAAAGTTTTGAAACACAAAATCTACATTGATCCGACATAATGGACAGGAGAGGGGTGCTTGTGTTTTCAAAAGGGCATGCTAAACATTCCGCGCTTCATAACAAGTGAAATCATAAAATAAAGTGAAATCATAAAATGTTGTAAAGGCACTCAACCTGACATTCAATTATTGACGCAGTACACAAACAAGTCTATACTGCCACATATAGCGTCACACAAGCCCAACATTGCCTTAAACTGACCTTTTGAGCTTGGCGAACCATTCTTGAGTCCATTGTTCTTTTGCTAGGCTGTCCGCTTCAAGACTGGGATTGAAGTCTGAAGCGAAATCATAAAACGTTGTGAAGGCACTCCACCTGGAAATAAGGACATGGTAAGGAAAAATTATTCAAACAAAAGTGCATGGTAATAATTGTTGTATTCAGATTAGTGTATAAAGGTCATAAACCTTTCATATCAAATACATAACAGTGTCATCTATAGCGTGTTGGTGATAAGCGTGGAATTTGGCCTGTAACAATAAAACATTCATGGGAAAGTTTGCTTGGCTTAGAGTAATCGCAAAATGTCAATTGTATAATAGGTGTAGCAAAGCAAGCATGATGATTGTCAAATTGTTGCGATTGATCATGGTTTTGTTAAAGACAGTGGACACTATTGGTAATTGTCAACGACTAGCCTTCACAGTTGGTGTATCTCAACATATGCATAAAATAACTAACCTGTGAAGATTTGAGCTAAATCGGTCATCGATAATAATGGAAGAAAAATAACACTTGTCATACGAAGTTGTGTGCATTTAGATGGTTGATTTCGAGACCTCAAGTTCTAAATCTGAGGTCTCGAAATCAAATTCGTGGAAAATTACTTCTTTCTCGAAAACTATGTCACTTCAGAGGGAGCCGTTTCTCACAATGTTTTATACCATCAACCTCTCCCCATTACTTGCCACCAAGAAAGGTTTTATGCCAATAATTATTTTGAGTAATTACCAATATAGTGTCCACTGCCTTTAAACGACTTTTGCGATGGCCCCATCACAGCCAATACTCTGCCTCACGTGCTAAGTTCCAAGATCAAAGACACAATCCCACCATCTCTATACCTTAGGCCTACTAATGAATGAAGCTGATCTACTTACAACAGGCTGCATCGAACATGGACCGAAGGTCTCCGGTCGTCGTCATTCCAATTTCTACGTATGCCAATCCTTTAAAAAAGAAAAAAAGTCACTTTTCTATATGAAGCTTGTGGTAATGATAAAAAAAACAGTCTTAACTTTGTGTTACGGTCAGCCTTGTTGCATATTATCCACATGGTGCAACGTTTTAAATGCCACTGTTATTGTTGTAGGCCTACACATTTTTTGTCATCAAGATTGATCGTTTAACAGACCAAACCCAATCTACTCAGACTTGTTCTGACTTACGGCACCGTGGGCCAGTGGTTGTAGACTGAACTTCCAATCACAATGTCGTATGTTCAACCCTGCCAAGCTACCTGCCGATTTCACTTTATTGTCGTCAAGCACCGGGTCACAATTATTTCTTTATTTTTTGTGCAACACTTTGGCTTTTCCCGTGTTGTCCTATGATTCCCTTTAAAAAACAATCCTTTAAGAATATTGAGGGACTGCGGGAGCTTGCCGATTTCCCTGGACGGGAACTTGATTAGACAGACATTCTTAAGTCACAACTGTGAATTGCTCATTATAATAGTATGACTGTCTGACATACCTACAAAGCCCATTGTAGGAGATTCTCCATGTTTTTAAAGGATCGATGGCAGTACAGGTCAGTCCTGCTCCGTTGAATCCGTCCCCAGGGCGGACGTTGTCTACAATGCAGTCCGGATGGCTTGGTAGAACCAGGTCTCCAACACCAGGCACTCTCAACAGGAACCACACCTCCCTCCTGTCATCTGGATGGATTGTCACCCGGACTGTCAGACGAGTTGCACCACCTTTGTCGCTTCCGTTGATGTACAAACAGTTCTGGCCCTTGGGGTTGTTTTTTGTGAGAAATATCTAATAATATGGTTCCGGTCAGCAACGAACAGACATTGTTTTATGGAGTCGTCGACAAATCACGAGGGCAAATTTTACAAGGCACAAAAACTCGCTTAACACAGAATAGTAATGCTTTAGCAGAATCGGATTACCAGCCCAAAAGACATGAAATTTGCGAAGCTTATAAAGCTGGTGCCCGACTAATTGCTTAGCAAAGAAATTTTAACGGCTTTATGAAATCGGGCCAAGTTTCACCCACAAATCACCCACTTGCGTTTAGAGCCTCGAGCGAGGGGTAGCGAACTTAGAAGCATTGTATTGTGTAGCTCTTACTCAGTATTGAAATGACACTTTATACGGTGTTAATGAAAAGATACTGGGTCTGAGTTTCGTTCCGAAGAGAACTCTGCAATTTCTAACAACGTAATTTCTGGAGATTACGACTCCGAAAGTTCTCCACAAAAACGTCAGTCAAAATTTGAACAATATTTGCGAATAAACACTTGCAGTGTTGATTTGGCGCATGGCCATTTTTAAATCCGCGCGGTGTGCAACTTTTTATGCAGCAAACGCAGATATGACTTTGTAATTGGAACTAATATATTGCACCTCGTGAACTAGCGGTTTGGAGGCGCTGGACACGTTGGCAATGGGAGACTTTGGAACGCTAGGTGGGAGCAGACTTACCAGGTAAATTTCCATTGTTTACGTAGTTCTGAGCATGCGCACATTACCGAGAACAATGGATTTTACCTGGTAAGTCTGCTGCCACCAAGCGTCCCAAAAGTCTCCCATTGTCAAGGACTAGTATGCTCACTTGGTGTATCCCACGCATAGGCCTACAAATTAATAACAAACCTGTGAAAATTTGGGCTCAATTGGTCATCGAGTTTGCAAGAGAATAATCAAAATAAATGCACCTTTGTTACATTCCTCTTTGTGGATCAGATGTAAAATAAAAGGCTTCGGCTGAAGTCTATTGAGTGAGAAATTTCCTCTTTCTCAAAAACTATGTTACTTCAGAGGGAGCCGTTTCTCACAATGTTTTGTCATAGCAACAGCTCTCCATTGCTCGTTACAAAGTACGTTTTATGCTAATGTTAGTATAAGTAATTACCAATAGTGTCCAGTGCCTTTAATTAGCCAGGTTGGGTGTCCAGTGCCTTTAATTAGCCAGGTTGGGTTATCGGTAGGCCTTCCTATAGTCAAATTATTAAAACTTATGTAATATTTTTAACAGGAAGCGAAACCCACCATTTCAAATCCATAGAAGGACTCCATCTTTGCTACTTCTTTGGTTTTCTTCTGCATCATTGTAAAGTTGAGAGCCCTCTTACGGATGTTGTGTTTCCTGTCGCTAGTCCATGCAAGGAAACACCTCATGACCAAGAACTTGAGCGTGAACCACCGGCCGGGCACAGCGTACAGCCCATGGAGTGGGCCCCGGTCTGTTACGGCGAGGTTTACCGCTATGTACGCTAGCAAACTCAAGACCACCAAACAGAGCATTATCGTTAAGAACTCCATTGTGAAATTGCAGTGGGAACACCTATCTACCCTAGCAGAGTTTTTCGCCACGCAACAAACATGAACAGGTAACTTCGACTATGAGACTTATCTCACAACTGCAATAAAAGTTTGACCTGTATTATACCCTTTTAAATAAACACAAAGAATAAAGTCCATCAAACTTTGGGTAATGACTTGTCGGAATTGGGCGAACTCTGCTCTGGTTTCAATGTTTTGTTGTTGTTAAAGGCAGTGGACACTACTGTCAAAGACTAGCCCTCACAGTTGGTGAATCTCAACATGCATCAATAATTACAAACCTGTGGAAATTTGAGCTCAATCGGTCATCGAACTTGCGAGATAATAATGAAAGAAAAAAAACCTTGTCTCACGAAGTTGTGTGCGTTATGGTTGATTTCGAGACCTCAAGTTATAAACCTGAGGTCTCAAAATCAAATTCTTTGGAAATTACCTCTACCTCGAAAACTACTCCACTTCAGAGGGAGCCGTTTCGCACAATGATTTATACTACCAACCTCTCCCCATTACTCGTTACCAAGTAAGGTTCTGTGCTAACAAATATTTTGAGTAAATTACCAATAGTGTCCACTGCCTTTAAATGAATTATCTGGATGATCGTAGTTAGATATATACCTCACAGCTGGTAGGGCCTAGTGGTAGAGCAAAGGCACGTTATAAGGGCAGTTGACACCGGGTAATTACTAAAAATTATTAGCATACTTTGTAACGAGTAATAGGAAGCTGTTGATAGTATAAAACATTGTGAGAAACGGCTCCCTCGGAAGAAACGTGGTTTTCGAGAAAGAAGTAATTTTTTTCACGAATTTTGATTTCAAGACCTCAGAATTAGATGTTGAGGTCCGACGAAATCAAGCATCTGAAAGCGCACAACTTCGTGTGTGACAAAGGAAGTTTATTTCTTCATTATTAATATCTCGCAACTTCGACGACCGGTTGAGCTCAAGTTTTCACAGATTTGTTATTTTATGCACCAAGTGAGAAGACTTGTCCTTGACAATTACCAATAGTGTCCAGTGTCTTTAATCCAGAGATCGCGCATTCAAATCCTCTGCTGTAGAGCCTAATTGTTTTGTCTTTTTTTCTTCACCCCGATTAGATAGTACTTTGCAGTTTTCCTTTGTAAGTTTGCAACTTGCTGTTTGAAGCGGGAACGTCTTAGGGGGACACTAGCCTTTGCTGAAAACTGTCTTGGGGCTCGAAAACAAAGGGTGGTGGTTCTGATGAAAAACTAGCATGCTAGTGGTATGTTCTATTAGAGTATAATTATTAGAGTGACATTCGGGTTTCCCCCTCTGTTTACCCATTTGACAACACCCCAAGTCATTTAAATACACTATTGGGAATTAAATTGCTTTCATACTTTATGAAACTCAATGTGCAAAAAAACATTTTGTAAAAACTTTTAGCTAGTTTCCGTTGTTAAAAACTAATGCATTCAGCATTTTTTTGTATTTATGATGACTTCTTATCACTCAAGTTTTTTTCAAAACGAAGCTACAAAATGAAAAGATGAAGTGCGCCCTCTCTTGTGCCGATGTGCTCCGGTCAGCGGTCACAAAAACAAAGTGGGTACCCATCGTACGCGTAATGACAAGAACCAAAGGTATCTCGTAAGGGTAACCAGCGATAATTAATGCGTACAACAGGCATGCAATTTCTACCAACAGGCGAAAGTCAAGAAATTCGACCAGAAGGCCTGTGACATATCAGTTTATTATGGGTAAGTTTCTAATAATATTCATTTATTTTGAATGCCAAGAAAAAATGGACCAAGTAAAGGTAACTTTTAGAATTGTATTTTCGCTTGTATGAGGAAAATGTGTGTTTTTGAAGTCCGGATACAGCGAGGTGAAGATTTGGACTGACTTACTTGCCCATCCCATTTCACTACTCGTGGGGAGGTTCACGTGAATGTTTTGTCTGCCGACGAAGAGTGAAGTGATTAGGCAGGCCTATATTTCTATGTGTCGATGACAAAACAGAAAATATTCAGATTTTTAAAAAGTTATTATGACCAAAAGCATGATCGTATTTGAGTGTATTACTAATATAATAAACTACACTAGTTAGTAGTTTTCCAGTCACAAACACTGAAAATAGTGGAAGACATCTTTTCGGTGCCCATCTTTTCCACATTTGAGATAATATCATTATTCATTTCATTCACAACTCAACATTTTCAATAAATCATGTTTAATCATGGAGGAAAAATTAATTCTCCCCCATGATTTAATCATGGTGGTTTAATTAACTTGTTGTATATTAGGCCTAGTCCTATGTGTAATAACATGGAGGAATAACATTTATAAACGTAAGCAACAACAAACCAAAAACAGACACATGCTGACAAGAACAGACCTGTTACTTCACGGAGGCAACGAAGGCGATTGCCTCCGTGTCCCCTGGTCATTGCCTTGGTGCCCTTGAAATGCTCCAGTACAAATTTACAATTTCATCATAGGGTGCCCTTTACCAAGAAGAAAATGCCTTGGTGCCCTTGCCCTTTCAAAAACGAAGCATACAGCCCTGCAAGCATAACATCAGATTACTTCTGTAGAAACTATAAGGCTCCCCTGTGAGCCTTATACTTGTATAGGGGTCTCATATTTAGGGCCTCCTTAAAGACAGTGGACACTATTGGTAATTGTTAAAGCATGTCTTCTCACTTGGTGTATCTCAACATTATACATAAAATAACCAACCTGTGAAAATTTGAGCTCAATCGGTCATCGAAGTTGCGAGATAATAATGACGGAAAAAACACCCTTGTGACACAAAGTTGTGTGCTTTCCGATGCTTGATTTCGAGACCTCAAGTTCTAAACTTTTGAATGTATATTGAGTAGGGTGGGGAAAGCTTTAGGTGAACAGTACACAGGAAACTTCAGTTCTGGCTGGCTAATGGTCGTAAAACTTTCACCCATCAACGCTGATTTGAAAAACGTATAGCGTTAAGGAGGCCCTAAATATGAGACCTCTATAAGGCTCACAGGGGAGCCTTATAGTTTCTAGAAGTAACATCAGATTACCTACAGTGAAGTTATCTTTTTAGCCTTTTCTTTAGAGGAAATGCATTTTTGGGCAATTGGAGGGTGCATAGTTCTGGCCAATAGTAGCTAGACATGAACTGATGAGATGGTACAGCGAAGGACCCTGCTATAACTAGCTCGACAAACTTTAAAACTTGGCCGAAGTCCACAATTTTGCAAATATTATGCAAAAACCTTGGCCATGTTCCACATGGTGGGGCTGGTAATCGAGTTAGGACGAGCAACCCGTCCTAACTTAGGATGGGTTCAATTCGTCCTACGTACTTGGGTACGGAACTGAACCCGTCGTCATTTCAGAAGATGATTCCTAAGTTAGGAAGGGTTTGGTGAAATCGACTCCAAGTCCCAGACGCGTGTCCATAAGTTTTGTACACAAAGCCGGATCAGTGTTTTTTCTTTCTAGGACGAACGTGTGCAGATAATTCTCCACGTTTGTCCTGGGGAAAAAATAGTATGCGCCACTCGTCACGTGTTGTGACTTCGCCATGCGTTCGGCAGAGTTTGGGAACAATCGGCATTTGTAGTGTAGTGGTAAAACGGAGTAGTTGGGGACTGAATTACGGTAAAAATTTATCATTTTTAACCATTTTTGAGATTGAGGAGTTGATTTTTTGTCACCCACAGGGCCAGTGAGAGTTCAAAGGACATAGAGCCTAGTTTTGGCGAGAAAAAAAAAAAAAGGAGATTTGCATTACCAAAATTTAATGAACCAGTATCGTGATTTACGTAAAAGGTTAATGGAGAAGATAGCGGACGAAACCTGAAATAGTTCCATGAGTAGAAGCTGGGCAGGGATCATGCAGTGTGCTGTTGAGAAAATAACTGTTGCCAGTGACTGAGGGATGTTTTTCCCTGCCCGGTGGTGCAGTTGCGGACATGGTTGGGACTAAACACAGGGCCAATTTTACATCCCCCCTACCAAGTCCCTGCTAGTGCTCCAAGTTTTCCAAGTTATGTTTAGTAGCACTTTTGTGTCTGATTTGCACCCACCAACTATACAGTCACAGCAGTTGACTCTCGTTAATTAATAAGAGCTCAAAAGAGATAAGACCCTAAGTACAAGGTATTTCAGTGTGCCTTAACTGTGCCATGCTTATTTTTATGTCTTAAAAAAAATAAGGTGTAATGGTCAAAGCAAGAATACGGATTACAAGATAACTTACAAAGAAAATTTTGGAAATTTGAGATAATTTTCAAAGAAAATGAAAAAAACAAACTTTACAGACCATACAAAGGAATGTTTATCATACTTTTCGGCAAAATCAAGAAAAATTTGTTTTTGCAACAAAACTCTTACCTTAAGTGGTAAAAATAGACTTCCACCCGTCCAAAATCCTCAAGGATCCGTTGATCAATAGACACATGATTGATAGAGGTGCGCTGTCAATGACTCCAATTCTATTCAATCGACCAGAGGTGGTAACCAGATTGTTAGTCCAAGCAGACAACAGAGGGCTTAAGTTGCTTGTGTGATTCAAAACCAGCTACACTGTACGTAGTGAGAGGGGCAGCAATCCTCCTCTGTATCAAACACGATCCGGCTTATTTAGAATTCAAGTGGGAAATAGACAAACGTTTGTGGTTTAGATCTTTTAGTAGGAGACTTAGTTTTGGACCAAGCTCTTTAAAGACACTAGACACTATTGGTAATTGTCAACAAAGACTAGTCTTAACAGTTTGTGTATCTCAACATATATGAATATAATCACAAACCTGTGAAAATTTGAGCTTATTGGTCGTCAAAGTTGCGAGATAATATTCATAATGAAAGAAAAAAAACAACCTTGTCACACGAAGTTGTGTACTTTCAGATCTCGAAACCAAATTGGTAGAAAATTACTTCTTTCTCGAAAACTACATCACTTCAGAGGGAGGCGTGTCTCACAGTGTTTTACACCATCAACCTCTCCCCATTAATCTTTACCAAGTAAGGTTTTATGCTAATAATTATTTTGAGCAGTTACCAATAGTGTCCACTGCCTTTAAATATTACTAAAGTTACCAGACCCAGGCCTTCCCCTGTGTTTGGGTGGATGTTTGGATCCCTGGGTCAAGGGCCCAATTTCATATTCATAGAGAGAGCCTGCTTAAAAAGTTACTACAAAACTAAACAGGAAACAAGTCAAAGACAATACATTGATATTGTTGTATTTTTGGGTGTAACCTTAAGGCAAAAAAAATAAAAAATAAAAGATCCTGTTGAAAAAGGGAAGGAGGGCCTTTTTCTTTCTTCAAAATGGCCGTCTGACAACTGGCAGGGGCTTTTTTTTTTAAATTTGTGTTATTTCCGTCTGAAATCGTTTAAGTGTATCGGGGACGCTGAATATGTAAAGGGACGCTGAATATGCTTTTTTTTTTTTTATTTGGCCTTAGTCGGGTTTCAAGTGAAATAGTTTTTGTGCTTAGTCTATGGCTTCTGTTGCCCTAGTCTTTGCCTTCTTGGTGCTCATTCAAGAGTTTCCCATAGGCTTTTTGAAATGAAAAAAATGGCCTTGCCCTCTCAGTCAGAGACGACATTCCAGGCGTAGTACTTTTGTTAGTCTGGCTCTGCCCTGCAGGATCTTCCTGCATTGGTTGTCTGGTTTCAGTCCTAGAATAGATTGTCTGAATTTGACAGCAGGAAGTATTGAATAAACATTAGTCATTATTTAAAATGAGAAGACATTGCCAGAGATCAAACTGGTTGAGTTGTACCAAATGATCTGACGCATGGGCGAACAAAGGGGGCCAGACTAGTCTGCCAATTTGGTTGTGCTGCATTTGGAATGAAAACGGCGTCCAGCAACCGCCATGGTTTGACCAAAGAAAACTAGTCCCTCCATGTGGAAACTCTCTTATTAGTATTACATGATCAGGACACATTTTCATACCGCTGCTTTTAAATTTAAAAGCAGAGAACATTTGCTTAGCCGGGACACCATTCCGAAATTGTACTTGTGACAGAGTAGTTTGCCTGTCTACTGTTATGTCTAATGTTCATGAAGCCTTTAGTTAGTCAGTGCCTTCACTGTTCTACTTAACTGTAGTATACACAGAGTACCTTTTTTGTGTACATTGTGTTTGGTGCAAAAAAAGAAGACCTTGCCTGGGGGACTTCTAGCAAACCACATCCCTGGACAAGAAACCAAGGGATTCTTTATGCAAAGTTCCTTGAGTACTTTTCTAAGGTTGATTTCACAATGCCCCTCATAATCATTACAAACTGAAGGCTTAGTGGTTTTTGTTGTTGTGTGATGCAGCAGCATTCCTACCAGAGCAACTTTCTATTTTGCCTCTTTTGAAATCCCTGCAGAGAACAATGCAAAGCTTTGATGGTAGAGCTTTTAAGGGAATATTTACTTGTGGGCTGTGCATGTTTGGAGGATTACCAGCCAGCCTGCATCAGGATAGCAAAGACTTAATACATAATCAAAAGAACATTAGATCCTTAACATTGAGGCGCGCTTGAAATGAACAACAGATGATGAGGCAGTAATGAAATTTTAGATGTAGTGACAGACAGACAGACTGCATGCTTGTACCGTAGTAGCAGCGTGATTCATAAGAAACATACACTGTGCAGAGAGTGATTCATAAGAAACATACACTGTGCAGAGAGTGTGATTGCCAACTGGTGCTGGCTCTGTGTGAAGACTTCAAGTGCTGTGTTTTTTACATTTCCGCATGTAGTGTGGTTTGACCTACAGGCTGCCTTGGTTGACATTCCCCACCACAGGAAGACCGTAGCTCTATGGGAAGACAGAGGCTTGTATTCACAAGCACTGCATGACGTGTACAGTGTGTGTGGACTGTGTGTGGTTTTAATCGCAGCTAAAACTCTCTGGTCATCGGATCACTGCATAATATAATCACTGCTGGATAGGGAACCTCACCAGTACACATGTGTAGTTTCACCGTTCACTTCAAGCAATAGTCTGGCGTAGGGAAGTGATCTCATCACTCATGACACTTCTGACTTCAAATGGGAATATGATATGATTTAGTATTTGCGTTTTGGATACTATTTTACTGATCGTTGTTCCTGTGTGTATTTTTTTTCCCCTTCTCTTCTTCACCCATATTGGAATACGTTTGACTGGTTGCGTTCTGATGCTGTTTTTCTCTGGACTTCATCAACTACAACATGCCGGCACTAAATACATTGACAGCCGTGAGTATTCATTTATTCTTTTTTTTGCTAAGCATTTTTTTTAAGTAGGTAAAGTACTCTCATTGATGGGAAATAAAATGGAGTTCAGACAGCACTCCACTGGTTTATGTTGTGGTCATTGTTGATTAACTTTAATAAAAGTACCCAATAAATTTGTAGTCATCGTACATAAATTCCAATCTGATGACAGGGTTTTTACCCTTTAAATTGTTCTCCTTGATAGATAGGCCAGCAAAGAGATTGTCATTTAACTAGTCCACAAAGTTTTTTCAATGGTCCATGGAATATGAAACAATTAATAACGGTTTGTTGTTTCAGTTTGACCCTAGCACTGGCGGAGTCTTTTTCAAGATATTAAAAGTTCCGTTTGCTTAAGTACAAAAACAACAGGAACTGAATTCAGTACTACGTTTGACACTCCCCCGGGACAAATATTTCCTGTCTGGTGGTGGTACTATCGCACCACAACATCTAATTATTGTCTTGTTGATTTGTAAAAGCTCATTCTGCCAAACAAGAACTTCAAAATCGTTAGCGAGGGACACTTCCCAATTGGAAAACCTTGACACTTCATACATGTGGTTCCAAGCTATTGAAAAGGGGGGGGGGGGCACCAAGGCAAAGAACTGGGCAACAGAATCACTGACTCTGTGGCTTCCATGTAGTTCCAGTCCAGAATAGTAATAACAGTATCTCATGACACACTTTGAAGAATTTAAAGTGGTGTTTATAACAAAACCACACGTATTTGGAAGTGTTTACTGTAAGCTGCTGTAGTTTTTTTTTATTCCCATTAGTTTATTTAAATAGTGATTATAAATAATAATAATAATAATAACCTTCGATTTATATAGCGCCTAATAACTAACACTTAATTCTCTAAGCGCTTTACATTAGTGCCCTGGTCATAGGGCCAATAACATCCCTTTTTAATGTTTCTCAGCTCCCTTGGGAGTATACAACCTGGGCAACAGTTTATGTCGCTTCAAAGGCTTTTTCATTCACAATATCAACCTCTACCCTCGCAGGTACCCATTTATTCCCCTGGGTGAAGAGAAGCAATTATTATGAAACCCTTTAAGTTTGCAAAGAACCATGACCCACAGTAAACCTTATGACATCATGGTTCCCTGTGGGTAGTCGCCAGCAATCTACACGTTGTGTACATCATGAATATTTAGTCACTTCCTCTCGACACTGTCCCTTAACTTCCCTTTAACTTTCAACATTTAGGGATTGGCAGACTTTTTCTGTCAGAAGATTGATTGACAGCATTCCAGTTTTGCTTACAATAAGCTTCCAAATAAAAATGAATTTAAATTCAGGAATTGTTTGAATGCTTTGAAACCTGCAATAACAGATTCAGCTTGAAAGATATTTTGAAAAAGAAAATTTGACTTTTCTTTTCAGAGGATTTGTTTGGCCTTTGACCGAAGTCCATAATATTTAAATGAGTCATTTGATCTTGATAATATTTTCATTGTGACGTCTCAGTGAACTGGTGAAGTTTTTATTTGTATTTATTCGTTCACCTTGACAGAGTCCCAAGTGACCTGAAGGTCAAAAGTGATTCAATACAGCCAAGTTTTCAAAATACTAAAAAATACAGAAGTTAAGAAAATGTTCCACCCAAAACATGGGACAAAAAACGCTATCAAGATTTCAAGTACAAGTGTTAAACATAATAAGGGTGTGGCGCTAGCACCATTTTGCATTGAATGAACATGTTTTGTGCACTCTAAATATTAGAGTAGAAAATGATGATTTTTGTGAGCAGCAACTGGGACATTTTGTGCAGCATTCTGTTATTGTATACAAAGGAAATGGATTGACCGTGGGCCTACACAAAGGATGCCTACATAAAGTATACAGTTTAGGCCTACATGTTACAGACTGATTCACAAATTTAATTCAGTGATCATTGCCTCATCGATGATTCCAAACTAATTAATTAATTTCCGGCAAAGTCAATTCATCAATTTGGATAGCCCGATGAACTGAAAATCTTTTTTAAAACATGGAAAGAAGTTCATAGAAAGTTCACCAGACACTCAGACAGGGGGTCAGGTTTTTTAAGATTAAAATAACGACTGACGACTGATTAGAAGCCTGCTGCAGCTTTTGATAGTTTAACGCATTTTGAGAATCATTTTTCCTCAAAGTAATTTGGTTAAATGTTAAAGGAACACGTTGCCTTGGATCGGTCGAGTTGGTCTTTGAAAAGCGTTTGTTATAATATGCATATGGGTAGAAAGATGCTGTAAAAGTAGAATACAATGATCCACACAAACATGCCTCGAAATTGCACGGTTTTTCTTTTACCTTGTCGACTAACACGGTCGGCCATTTATGGGAGTCAAAATTTTGACTCCCATAAATGGCTGACCGTGTTTGTTCGCACAGTATAATGAAAACCACGCAATTTCGAGGCAAACTTGTGTAGGTCATTGTATTCTACTTTTAAATTACCTTTCTACCCATATGCATTTCATAACAAACGGTTACAAACGCTTTTGTATAGACCGACTCGTCCGATCCAAGGCAACGTGTTCCTTTAACACATTTATCAGTTTTTATGCCCTCAAATTTGAATTTGAGACAAATCGTATATTCCTATCTGGGATTATTCTTCCTGGATAGGCGTCTTCACTCTGGATTTTGGGGCAATATCTCACAAACTGTACCACCTCTAAAAACATGTTTGCACTACATTAGTTTTATCTACATTATAAGGGATTAAAACAATTGAATAGCTTTAAAAAAATCAAAGGTTCAATTTGCCTCTAAATTGAGGATCACACCTCCAGATTTCAAGGTATCGTGTTTCTTTAATTTTCTAAATCCATTTGTTTCTCTTGTTCTTCTTTCTTTGTGCCGTTTAGAATAAACCAAAAGACATGGAGGGGTATGTAGGTTTTGCTAATCTTCCTAATCAAGTTTACAGGAGATCCGTCAAGAGGGGATTTGATTTCACACTCATGGTAGTTGGTAAGTAATCTACTTATTCATGTTTGATTTGTGTCAAGGTCAAAAAATATCTGAATCATGAATGACTGCAGTCAAGCCTTGATTTTTCGGTCGTGAAGGGGCACAGCAATTTCCCTCTGGTAAAGGGCACTTCTATGAGGACAATTTTAAGTTTGTTTTGGACGTCCCGGGGGATGATAAATCCCCAGATGATTCCTGCCGTGGATTTCGCAAAGAGTTAGGACTCATCTTATCTCGAGTTAGGACGAGTAAACTCGTCCTAACTTAGAATTAGTCTTAAGGTTTGCATGCTACAGTGCAGGGTTGGGACTCGTCCTAAGTCCTAAGAGTAGTCGTAAGTTAGGAAGAGTTTTGTGAAATCGACGGCTGTTTTTTTTTAACCCCACTGCAACCCCATGTTCGTTTCACACTCCATGGGATTTTTCTCCTCGGGGGAAAAATGCACACTAAAGATGCTTACCACAATTATGCTGTCTGACTCTAGCCCTGCCGCCGATTTCACAAAAAGTTAAGACTCGTCTTATCTCGAGTTAGGATGAGTAACTCGTCTTAACTTTGGGTTATTCTTAAGGTTTGCATGCTACAGTGCAGGGTTTGGACTCGTCCTAAAAATTCCTAAGATTAGTCTTAAGTTACGAAGAGTTTTGTGAAATCGACGGCTGGTCTCATAAGCATGGGTAGCCAATTCCTGGGAAAATGCAAGGGTTTGCAATCCAAGTGTGAATAGGTCAAATAAATTTTCCCAGGAATTTTTCATGGGAAATTTATTTAGTGTGCAATTTCCCATGAAAAATTCCTGAGAAAAGTCATGGAAGTATTGAGGAAGTCTGTTAAAACCAAATAACAATTTACTTATCACTGGGCCATGCATACCTTTCTTATCTGAGGTTGGGTGTTCAAATATTGTGGTGTTGAGTGATGACAAATAGAGGATTGAACGGTTGCATATTCAGGGGCAGGAGGGCTTTTCAGAGGGGGTCTATTCAGAGTAATCAATGTTTAAATTTTTCGATCTGAACTCTCTTAGTGCCCGCATTGTTTTTACCCTAAAATCTAAAATGTAACTTTGTTAAGGTTTTTAAACTTCTTTTTTAAAAACAAAATAAAACGTCTTAAGACAGTGGACACTATTGGTAATTGTCAAAGACCAGTCTTCTCACTTGGTGTATCTAAACATATGCATAAAATAACAAAACTGTGAAAAATGTGAGCTCAATTGGTTGTCGAGTTATGAATGAAATAAAAAACACCCTTGTCACACGAAGTTGTGTGCTTTCAGATGCTTGATTTCGAGACCTCGAATTCAAAACTTGAGGTCTCGAAATCAAATTCGTGGAAAATTATTTCTTTCTCGAAAACTACGTCACTTCAGAGGGAGCCGTTTCTCACAATGTTTTATACTATTAACCTCTCTTCATTATTCGTTACCAGGAAAGGTTTTATGCTAATAATTATTTTGAGTAATCACCAATAGTGTCCACTGCATTTAGTCACGAAACTAATATCTTGCTGATTTGTGTTGCCTTTGTATACAACATCAGGAAGATCTAAATGGGTTTAAAACCATTATACACTTTCGGTAAACAGTTTTGTCCAAGTCCCATACTTCGTGTATCACAACTTATATATAAAATAACAAACCTGTGGAAATTTAGGCTCAATCGGACATCGGAGTCGGGAGAAAATAACGGGAAAACCCACTCCTGTTTTCGCGCGTTTCGCCGTGTCATGACATGTGTTTATAACAAATCCGTAATTCTCGTTAACGAGAATTTATATTGTTATACCGTTTTCTCAAAAAGTAAAGCATTTCATGGACTAATATTTCAAAAGAAGTCTTTCACCATTACCTTCTGTAAACCCTGTAAATTATTTGTAAATCGGTGAACTTTTTTTTTTTTTTCCTGTACCGAAAGTGTCCAATGGCTTTAAAACATGAATAGCAGGGGTCATCCGTAAAAATAGAACCTTTGAGAATGCTGCATGAGTCATTATCAGCATGGCGCAGTCCTGAGATCATTCATATAGTAGATGCAATAGCCATTTAATTTCGCTGGATTCTTACCAGAGAGCAAATTCTTACACATGTTCGACGAAAATGATAAAATGTGACATGCGGGCATAGCAAAATGGCATTATGTGAGCGATTGAGCAAATTGAGCCATGTATATAGTGTATTACTGTACATCAGTGTTTATCATTTGTGTAGATCAAAAACAGGCATTGATATAAAAAAAGAGATGTTAAATTTGCATTGGGGATAAAGAATATTATTTTTGGTTTTTATCCATACACCGATGTGTGTTATCACTGTATACTCAGTACTTTCCCCGAGGCATTGAGTTTCATTCTTGAAGGGGCACAGCAATTTTTGCTCTGGTAAGGGGCACTTCAAGTTCCACATGAAAAAAAAAAAACAGCAAGGGGGCAGGCAAGTCCAGCAATTTTATTAAATTTGGGCCAAAAATGTGTATAATGTACAGGGCTGTATGCTTCGTTTTTGAAAGGGCAAGGGCACCAAGGCATTTTCTTCTTGGTTAAGGGCACTCTATGATGAAATTGCAAATTTGTACTGGAGCATTTCAAAGGGCACAAAGGCAATGACCAGGGGACACGGAGGCAATCGCCTTCGTTGCCTCCGTGAAGTATCAGGCCTGAATGTAGGCCTATGAGGAAAATTTTAAAATTGTGTTGGAACTTTGCAAAGGGCACCACAGCAAAGGCACAGGGCACCACGGGAATTTCTGTGGGTGCTGTGGGTTGTTTCTAACCCTTACCCTAACCCCCCCCCCCCAAAGAAGCTATTTTGAAATACATTGTAGGCCTACTTGTTTGTCATTTGGTATTAATGTGCTGTGACCATCAGCTTGACACTGAGTACAGGACAGCTCAACATTATCCAGCCACCATTTTCATCCGGTCTTCATCGCCCCCATTAATTTCCCAAATTAATAACGGAAGGCAAAATGTTTTTGTATTTTCAAACCACAAACTATTAGTAAATCTTGCACTACAGTGGACATCCTGGATGTGCCAGTAGTATTAAAAATGCTATGTCCATGGTTAAAATGTAATTATTAAAAACAAAACGTTTTATAGAACAGAAACCGCTTCCTTATAGGGAGTTTGAATTGTATGTTAAAATCATGCAGGATGTATGGTGTGTTTATCAGGAAATAGGCATAAAAACAATGGTCTCTAGTTATTTTTTTTAACCAGAATCTGCCTGTGTTATCTTTACTATATTTTTCTTTAAAGGCAATGAACACTATTGGTATTATCTCAAAATAATTATCACCATAAAACCTTACTTAGTAATGAGTAATGGGTAGAGGTTGATTATATAAAACATTATGAGAAACGGCTCCCTCTGAAGTGACATAGTTTTCGAGAAAGAGATAATTTTCCATGAGTTTGATTTCGAGACCTCAAGTTTAGAATTTGAGGTCCCGAAATCAAGCATCTGAAAGTACACAACTTCGTGTGACAAGGGTGTTTTTTTCTTTCATAGTTATCTCGAAACTCCGACGACCAATCAAGCTCAAATTTTCACAGGTTTGTTATTTTAGGCATATATGTTAAGATACACATAGTGAGAAGACTGCTCTTTGACAATTACCAATAGTGTACAGTGTCTTTAAATCTTTTGGATTCTGAAGCCAAGGGATCACCAGATGCAACTCAGTTTATAATTATAAACCCATAGTTTGTCAACCCAATGTACATGTATTAAGGTGGTTTTACCTGATTTGTACATTGTTCAGGATTTTTCACACAATCTGGAATTTATCAACTCTGGTTTAGAAGAAAAGAAGCTTTCTTCTCCGTCAAGTCCACAAGGGAGACCAGTGTTGACCTTGTACACAAACCTGTGAAATATCTCATCCATCCAACAATTGGGTGATTGTACTGTGAGCTCTAACCAACAGGAGACGGGGGGAAAACAAATCTTTTGGGTCAATTTGACAGAAGGATTGAGGGATGTAATGCAGTGTTAAGGAGTGACTAGGGGGATTTGGGATCATTTGGCTTTTGCTACAGCTGGTGCAGCTGGTATCATCCACTACTCTGCTGGTGAAATATGTGACCCACTCTGTGAAAATGAGTCACATGTCGCCCAATGCAATATTGAGTTATGGACAGTTTAATGCGGAAAATGTATTAAAAAAAAATTTAAAAATCTTTTTTTCTTTTTAAGATCTTTAGTTGCATGGTTAACCTCTAGAACACTTACTTTTAGGCAATAAAGCTATGAATACAACAATTTTGTGATCATACGTATGTCTAATTTGTATCCTTCTGCGCACAATTGTAGTTTAAAATATCATTTTACTTGTAATTCGTTTTTCACAAAAAATGGTGTTGTAGTGGCTAATTTCAAACGGGAGTAACTCAGCAACGCGATACACCCCAAAGCTTAGACACATACAAAATTACTGCTGTTGGTGTGTTCTTTCCAGCCATGCATATAACTCAATTCCTGAAATTGCCTACATAGATCTGACTCATTTTCACAGAGCGGGTCACATATTTGTTTTTAAACACTTGAGGACCAGTCAGTATTGTGTCCAACTAGTCCAGTTGGCTAGTCTATTGCTTAAGTACTTCGTGCAAGTCGTCTCATACATGCTAATTCCAATGTTGAAAGAAAAACCTTCAAGTATGTAGCAGTGAAGAAGCTGGCAGGACTAGTGAAATCACAAGCCACCTGGGCCCAATTTCATAGAGCTGCTAAGCATAAAAATTTGCTTAGCATGAAATGTTTGCCTTGATAAAAACAGGATTTCCCAACCAAATTTCTACGTGATTTTCAAGATTTGAGCATACATGTTCAGCTGAATACCAGGAAATGCAACAAAATGGAAATTAGGTTGGTAATATTGTTTTTATCAAGGAAGAAGTTTCATGCTAAGCAAATTTTCGTGCTTAGCAGCTCTATGAAATTGGGCCCTGGTCCTGCTGGCTAGCCACTAAAAAAGTTAAGGGCACACCTTCCAGTGGTCTGCTTGCCAAATGTGTGTTAAACACTTGAGGACTTGTTAACTTCTCGCTCCACATCATACCCCGAGACAATCTACTTTTATTTTGTGATGCAGTTTCTTCATCTGTCTTTGTTCTAAAATTCTGTTGCTGGGCACACTCCATCTATTGAAACTGATAAACGATGTATACTCCTTCTATTCCACACAATGTAGGCTGAAGATATTCCTGTTCACATCTGCATGTGATGTTAATTAATTTCCTCTCAACCTTTTCAGCACCTCAGGGGAAAAGGTTCTTGCTAGCGTGGGCTTGATACATGTTTTGTAGTTGATTCTTATTATTATTATTATGCCCTCTGGGTTGAGCACTGTTTCCAGAGACATTGTCAAGGTCACTTAGTGTAGACATATCACCCTGGACTATGCCCGAATCAATACTGCGAGTGCTGTTCAGCTACATTTATTTCTCAAAGGCAGTGGACACTATTGGTAATTGTCAAAGAATAGCCTTCACAGTTGGTGTACATGTATGCATAAAATAACAAACCTGTGAAAATTTGAGCTCAATCGGTCATCGAAGTTGCGAGATAATAATGAAAGAAAAAATTCCCTTGTCACACGAAGTTGTGTGCGTTTAGAGGTTGATTTCGAGACCTCAAGTTCTAAATCTGAGGTCTCGAAATCAAATTCGTGGAATTACTTCTTTCACGAAAACTATGTCACTTCAGAGGTAGCGATTTCTCACAATGATTGTTTTATACCATTAACCTCTCCACGTTACTCGGGACCAAGTGAGGTTTTATGCTAATAATTATTTTAGTAATTACCAATAGTGTCCACTGCCTTTAAGTGGTGGAAAAATGTTTCCCTGGAAACCATTGCGAGATGGATCACTATAACATGGTAGATCATAAATAGACAAACCAAAGAAGTGCTCGAAATAAATGGCTTGCGGTACAATTTGTTACTGGTAAAACCCAATTTTATATTTCATTGAAAACCTTTGATTTTGAAAGGAAATTGCAAATGTAACTAAAAACTTTCCAAGTACTATGTGTGGTGGTCAGAAATCCTGGGTGCCAGGCGGGTTTTCCGGCACCGACCACTGCGGGCAGAACTGTGACGCAGTACATGTAAGCTCTACTATAAAATGTGCTTTATCGTAATGATTAGGTTAGTACACAGCTCTATAAAATTTCTGATGTTTAGATTTAATCTGTAAGCTGCACTCGCTTTAAACTGGCTAAATGGTTTTTCAGAAACCCACAGGGAAGATAGTGATACTGGGAGTGGTACGTAGTACCTCAACTCAAACCCTCAACCCAGGCAAATGTCTAATTAAAAAATGTGCACTGCAATGTACAACACATTCTGACATCGCCTTCCAAAATGGTACAACCAAGATTATTGTGATAATGAGGTAAGGTGGTTTGGGTCAATACATTATGTAATGTATCTTGCTCTGGTTTGTAATCAATACTGATGCTTATAAAACATAAATTAAGGGCTGGACTGAATACATGTTTGTATGGACAGTGTGGCTTGTTTTTATTGAATTTATTTCCTTAAAATAAATTAAAAAGATGTACCTAGTCATTGTGCGGAAATAAACCAAATGTACCATTGAAAAGAAACTGCTGCAGTGGGGCAACACAAATGAATTAATATGAAATTTTTTTTAGTAAATTTCTGAAACACTTGGCAGAAAAGGGCTAAACATTATACACTAGTGTATTTTTTTCAAGAGCTTTTTTTGTTTATTTTTTTATTTTTTAAGGTAGCTTTCCGGATCAACCTTTGGAGGTTTAGAGTATAGTGGGCTACATGTGGGCCAAACATAAAATGCAAGTTATTTCAACTTGAACCGGAAATACCTTCAAACAAATCCATTTAAACACACCAATTTTTACCAAGTATTACTAGGTTTTGACCCTCACCATTGTGCTAAAGAAGGAATAAAAAAAAATCCATGAAAATTGTCAACCTTGAAAAGTATTTATCCCCAGAGAAAGCATTCCATTCTGTTGTTCAATAAAGAGTACGATTGCGGTGGGTGAAAGGTGGGTAGTGGCATGGTTCAATGCAGTGTACTTAAACCCACTCCAATCACAGGATTATTTGTGCAATCGCTGAATGGAAGGAATTGAACGCTTTGTTCGTTCTCTAAACTTGTTTTCACAATTGGCTATTGAGTTCACAGGATGTGGGCTTTAAAGCCTGTCTACTTTGTAATGTACTGTGACTTTCACTGGTGTACAATCAAACTCAGTAAAATCTGATTGATGTGGAGGGTCTACATGCAGGCATACACGTACACCGACATGTACTTGTCTATTTTGTACACATTAGCAGGGCTTGATTTTAAACTGGACCGTAGTCTGCAGGCATGATGCAATGGTTTTGTACAGGAAAACGAAAGGAGGGAAAACACCCACGTCAAAACACCCCACATCCCTTTTTAGTTGTTTCAACTCAATGTGGCTGCACATGTTCATGGAGTCATGGACTCAAATGCAGTTACTGCATGCACGTGCTGGCCGTCGCATCAGAAAAAGGCGCTGCATTATTATTGCGATGTGACGGCTAGTGTGCATATGTGTGTTCAGCAAGGTGTTCAGTATCTGGGTTTGAGCTCATAGAACTTTCCACTTGTAGGTTTGTACTTGTGTTTGTATGTAAAATGGAGCATTTGTGAGGTGACCATTTAAACAAAAAGCAAGCAAAATGTCAACACACTTTCCAGGATCAATCGGATTGAAAATAAAACACAGTCTTCACAATCACAAAACCATGAACCCAGGTAGTACAAAGCTGTGTACACACAATAATGCGTACAACTTGTAGTACATATAATATGTAAAAGTGGAAGAAAAGTGCAGATAGCTTTTGTTGACGCCAAATCAACATTCCAATCGAACGAATTCCAGGATTTGACTCGATAGATATTACCAATGTGTTCAAATATGGTCAAACTGGTTTGTCTGATTCATTGCGGCCCAGTGGACCGTTTGTACTTGTTGATTTGAGGACCGTTATTCAAAGGGTATTGTTATTTGTTGTGTGTGTGGTTAGTGGGCCATATCTTGCCCTTCAAAGCTACCTTTACGTGGTAATGGGTCAATGCGTGTACACACACTTACGGCAATATTAACCTCCTTACCCAAACATTCCACTTGTTTTTTGGAACAATCCTTTTTTTTTAACAATTTTGATCTCTCAAGATGAAGCTATTTTTGTTTTGCATGAATATCAATACCTTGCATAGAATAGAAGTGTTTCACCAATGCAGCAAGGGGGATTTTTCTGTGGCCCTTTTTCTATGCATGGACAGTATTCCTCCAAAATGTGCATTTGAGTCACAAGTGTTCACATCTGTTGTCAGTATCAGGTATGAAGAATGAAAACATCTCAGTATTTGGTTCTGAAATGTATTATGTGCTTTAAAAAAAATTATTTTCTTAAAATAAAAAAATGTTATTTTCAGAAAGTGCAGTTGGTGATTTTAAATGTAGGCCCATATCATGAAGGGCAGAGAAATATTTCATACTGTTCTGTGTAGCCTACGTGTATCTGTGTGGCTGTATGAACACACCACTTGAGAGTAATTACTTGTTGTGTACAACGGCTCTCTAGTTGTACCATGGAGAAAGATATTATTACCTCCATGATTTTACTGTAAAGTGCATGTTCCGGGCCTGTTCATTCCTTTAATTAGCAATGTGTACAGAATGTGAACTGTACATTGTCAGATGGCTAAGCCGTTAGACCATGGAGGTTAGACCTTGCTGACGAATCTATCAAATATGCAGTAGGTCATGCAATATTATGTGCAGTGTGTGTCCTAATTATTCCCCAGCATACATGTAGACCGACATTGTAACCTGGTGTCCAGACTGCACTGTTGTTTCACAGACACATTATGTACACTACGCTGTACTGTGTATTGTCCGTGTTATACAGAGGGCCAGTAATTGTCTGTAACAACAAGAACGCACTCCCTCTGTGCGCTCTGTGCTATTTATTAGTGTATGATGTGAATTTCACGGCACCCTCCGGTGAGACTTGGAAATTATAAGTGATGACTGGTGGTGTTGGGTGTATGCAGCTGAACCCAAACATAATACAGTGCGGGGATACATGGAAGGCAATGTGTGCCATTCAGAATAATCAGGGAGAAGGGACCACAGCTTTCTATATTTTTTTTCCTCCATGCTCAATGGAATGCACAATGTTTAATTAAAAATGTGGATCTCGTTTCGAAAATGTTGGTTGATGGGTAAACAGAAAAGTAACAACTGAATATTAATGCCGGGCCATCTCTTGGGAATAGCTTCTCCTTTTAACTATTTTTACCTCAGACAAGAAGGAATACGTAGTTCTCAATTTGAAATACATGTACACTTGTACATCTCAAAACCTGTCCATTTCAGAAACCATAGCATCGGCCTTATTCGTTGTTTCGGGCTTTAAAAATACAACACAATGAACAGAAGACAGAGACAAAAACCCAAATCTTACCACAAAACAGAGGAAATATCAAAGTACATGACACATTGTACATGTTAACAAAGTGCACATACAGCAAACAGCAGCCTTCAGGGTTTGCCCAAAAAGTGAACAAATAGTGCAATCCCCAATGATATATATTCCCACTTTTTCCTTGAAGGGCCAAAGCAATCCATGCCTGGTGTATAAATACATTGTAGCCTACTCCCTACAGTACAGTATTCCTCCAGCCATGGAGAGAAACATCCTTGATAATACAGAATAGAGTTGTACAATGTACATGTTCCCATGGGGTAAACACCATGAATACTGGTTGGGTTTTCCAATTTGTACCAATTGTGGATGGGAACTGGAATTCATGGCTGTACTGAATGCTAATTGCTTTTACACTGCATTGGTATGCCAAGTGATTAATGATTGGGTGATAACTGATTGCAGTATCAGCATAGTGTAATAAATGCTATCATTGATAGACACATTACCTAGTGCTCTTATGTACGTATACAGTGAGTTACATGTAGCATGGTTTCACGTAGTCAGACAGTTTAGAGTAGCCCATGTAGACCCTAGTGTACATGTGTAAACCTACATGTACATACTTGCATGTATATTACATGATCATGAATGTCAAATTTTCAGAGTTTGAAAAAATCAACAGAAAAAAACGAGAAAAAAAAATTAAGTGGAATGAATTGGCTCTTTTTATAGTTCCAAATTAACCTTGCCCAATTAAGCTACCATATCACAGTCAATAGTTTGTTTATTTGCTGTTTGTTATGTTGCTTTTGGGGTTTATTTTTGGGAGGGGGGAGGGGGATACTGCCCGATTGCGTTGTGCGTAAACACTGCCTGTGGCAAGCAGGAGTTTTTACTTAAACTATGGGAATGATTGGTCGGTGAACCACTCAGCTGCATAGACAAATTTGAACATTCGTCTAAGCCCAAAGCCACAACCAAAATTGTCGTAAAGATGGCATCAATATTGGGAACTATTTGCAAATATTTCGTTTGTCGACTTAGTTTGTTGCAGAGTGTCTAAATAAAGTTGTTGTTTTTGTGTCTTTGGTTTACAGGAGAATCTGGACTTGGTAAGAGCACACTAATCAACTCCCTCTTCCTGACAGATATCTACTCCTCAGAATATCCCGGCCCGTCACAGCGGATGAAGAAAACAGTCCAAGTAAGAACTTATTCCAATTTCCATGGTTATAAATTAGTTTTATCCTCACACCGTTGTGTATTAGTGGCACTGGACACATATTGGTAATGTCAAAGACCAGTATTCTTACTTGGTGTATCTCAACATCTGCATAAAATAAAAAATACTGTGAAAGTTTGGACTCAATTGGCCATCGGAGTTGCAAGAAAACAATGAAAGAAAAAAAACCTTATGTTGCACAACTTTGTGTGCTTTCAGATGAATACTGTAGTTATTAAAGTTTTCAGGCACGAGGCTTTTTATTATTTGTGTGAGAAATTACGTCTTTCTTGCAAAAACTTTGTTACTTCAGAGGGAGCCATTTTTCACAACGTTTTGTACTATCAACAGCTCTCCATTGCTCGTTACCAATAAAGTTTTATGCTTACCATTATTCTTAGTAATTACCAATAGTGTCTAGTGCCTCTAAGCACCTTATACTTTCCAGAGTTCTGTGAAAAAAAAGCAACTGAGGTGGGATTCTAACCCACAACCTTTGCCCTGCTAGAGTAGATGTCTTACCACTAGCCCTCCGAGCTGGAGGCAAATTGAATCCTATGTGTTAAAGGCAGTGGACACTATTGGTAATTGTCAAAGACTAGCCTTCACAGTTGGTGTATCTCAACACATACATAAAATAACTTACCTGTGAAAATTTGAGCTCAATCGGTCATCGAAGTTGCGAGATAATAATGAAAGAAAAAACACCCTAGTCAAAACGAAGTCGTGTGCGTTTAGATGGTTGATTTCGAGACCTCAAGTTCTAAATCTGAGGTCTTGAAATCAAATTGGTGGAAAATTACTTCTTTCTCGAAAACTATGGCACTTCAGAGGGAGCCGTTTCTCACAATGTTTTATACCATCAACCTCTCCCCATTACTCGTCACCAAGAAAGTTTTTTATGCTAATAATTATTTTGAGTAATTACAAATAGTGTCCACTGCCTTTAACAGCCGGTATCACAATGACAGACATTATAATTTAGTAGTACAATGTAGATCTTAGCATCTTTTAAATGAGATCCTGTAAAATAATAGTTAACCAATTTATTTTATTCTATATTTTTCCTGCATTTTCCCAAAATACGGGTTCTACTTACTGGTGGTTACCGTCCTCTATTGAAAGCTACAGTCCTAGTGCCTGCCGAAGCTTTTCCCAATCAATAAGTCTAGAGATTATGAGATTCAATTTGCAACTTGGGAAAAGATTAGCCGAGGGGCGGGATTAAACTATTTACTCTCAATTTGATCACGTCAGAATGCAAATCCAGATTGCTAAAAGCTTGGGGCTAATACCCTCGGATTAAAAAACGAAACCCTAATTCATGAATCATGAATCTTTTTATACATTTGCTAATCTGTAGTTTGCAGTTAGATTGATCTGCTACTGGTAAAAGAGAGCTCAAGCATTCACCCCAAAACCAGGGGCGCACTTTGGTTCAAGTAACCCAAGGCCTTAAGGGTTGGTGGTACAGTGCAGTGTACACTGTATAATGTCGTCATCAATATCATTCAGAAATGTATCTGCCCTCAAAGCCAAAGTTCCATGACAAAAAACCTGTTTGAAGTGGTTCACTATTCTTCAAAATGCAGTACAGGCAAATTCAAATGTTCCACTTACATATCAAAAGTTTGGATTTTGAATTTCCTTACTTTTTCCACCAAGGAAAAAATATCGTGCCTGATTAAGCGTGTTCCCATTGGACCTATTTTTTTAATTTTTTTTTTTAAGTATCACAGCTTTTCCTGTAGAATTACAAAATTAAGTCACATGAGGACGCATGGTAAACTGACTTAGCTGTCAACATACAGTGACCGTGATGTAACTAACAGGTTAAAAGAGGTCACAGAAGTGTGACATGCAGCGACGGTAACTCATCAGTACCACCAAACAGTCCAATGCGAACAGCTTTGCGCTGTAGAATTACACTTAAGCCAGTCATGGTAATTTCGGCGAAAGAAAAAAATCCAATGGGAACACGGCTTTAGTAATGTTCAGCCCTGTCCATTTTTGTTTACGTCTTCATTAACCTGGGTATCCTCAACGTCATCACCCTTCCTCTTGACATAGAAGAATATTGTAAACATCACTGTGAGATTGGCAGCAATGTTTGTAGAAGGTGAAGGACATCCCCTTTATGACAGCTGATGATTGATATCAGGTGCCTGACAGAAATTGACAGATCTACATCACTAATCAATCATGTTTGTTGACCTCTTTCTGTACTCTTGTTTGCCTTCCCTGAAGGCCTCTGTTTTTCTATTTTAATAATAAGTCAAATAAAGTCCCAAGTTCTCTACCTACATGTACCCATAAAGGCACTGGACACCGTTTGTGTGTTGTCAAAGACCAGTATTCTCACGCGGTGTACATGTATCCAAACACGTCGTACATGTATCCAAATTGGAATCAATTGCTCATTGAAGTTGCAAGAAAAAAAAAAAAAAAGAAAAAAAAAAACATCCTTGATGCAAAAACCTTGTGTGCTTTCAGACGCCTGGGAAAGGTGTCAAGCCTGAGGTATTTCTCAGATTAAAATATTTAAGTGAGACATTTGTCGCTTTCTCACAGAGGGAGTCGATTCTTACAATGTTTTATCAACAGCTCTCCGTTGCTAGTTACCAAGTAATTTTGTTTATGCTTCTAATGATTATTTTGAGTAATCACCAAACGTATACAGTGCCTTTAACAGAGTTCCAGTCTGAAAAACTACATCATTTACATGGAAAAACAGCTTGCAATGTTTACCTTACCTCATGAACAAAACAAGGTGACTAACCGCTTATCAACACGGCACCTGTGCTGCAAACTTAAATGCTTGCCCCGACCAATCTATTCTATTTCTAGCCAATTTTGTTTTTCAAATATTGACCCAGTTAATCTGACGCCATCGCCCACGATAAACCTTGGCTGCGCCATTTTGGGAAGCAGATTTTGTGTGTGTTGCTGTCTGGGGCACGTTTGAAGTGACATGTAAACATGTAGGCCTGATACTTCACAGAGGCAATGAAGGCAATTGCCTCCATGCCCCCCAGTCATTGCCTGTGTGCCCTTCACCAAGGGGAAAATGCCTTGGTGCCCTTTCCCTTTCAGAAATGAAGCATAAAGACCTGGTGTACATCCCGCCCCCCTTCTGAGAGGTTCTGTATATCAATGTACATGTACTTGGGTATAAATGGGCACCTTACTGTGTGTATGGTGAAGTAGGCCTACACAGGGGTGGATTTCACAAAGAGTTAGGACTAGTCTTATCTCGAGTTAGGACCAGTTACTCGTCCTAACTTAGGACTAGCCATACATTTTTGATATCTCTGACTAGTCCTAACTCTTTGTGAAATCTACCCCAGGTACATGTACATTATTACCACACCTAGGGCTTGAAATGGTGTCTGGGTGGGTGGTTGTGAAATCCATCGGTCTGCTAATGGTATGTTGTGTGGCTCAAAAGGTTTACTGGACCAGACATTATGTAATTGATTTTAAATGGCCAGAATTGAAATGAAAACAACAAAACAAGAAAACTACACAATTGTAACATTGCACTTTGCACTACTTAAAGAAGATTGATCTCCTTTGTGTTGTATGAGAGTTTAGTGTAAAGTATATTGATCAGATTGAAAAGTAACACTTGGTCAAAAACTCCAAAACCGTCCGACTTGTCCTGTTTGTGGGTTTAGGCCTACTGGCTCCAGGCTAAAGAGATAACTGGCCTTGAGTCTGCAGTCCAGTGTAAATTTAGAGTAATGTTATTGTTTTATGGTGTTTGATACCAACCACAATTCTAACAAAACACATTCATATTTTTGGTACATGGATATGTTGTAGTTACATGTCCAACATGTACTGACTACACTTTGATAACATTCCTCTATGGTACATTGTCCATAATATAGAACAGTCAACATTAACCGATACAAAAAACATTCTTGTAGCTGGACACTAAGAAAAGAATGCCTCTCGCATACTTTAACATATTATGCAGTGTTAAGAAAAGACCTGCTTTAAACAAGGCTGTTTACATTTCTGTTCATGGTCTGTGAGTGTTTTTTTTTCTCAAGAGCCATGACACACAGGGCAATAACCTAAACTGAGGCCCCAGTACACTCATCCATGATGACTGTACACATTGTACATGTATGGAGCAGGTTGCTGCAGTACTTCGGCAAGGGCTCTTCACTCTCAAAACCCTCTTGGCCTCCTTGCCAAGGACATCAAACACAATCGCCCCATGGTCCACCCCCCCCCCCCCCCCAGACAAACACACCGTCACCTTGTTACAAATGCCTGGTAGTGGTGTACTTAGGGACGGTCTCGGAGTGTTTTATATTTTTTAATCTAACACAGTCTCTGAAAAGGCGGCGGGACAAACTTTGGTGGAAAAGAGACTATTTGGCTGCATCCTTAATGGCTTTTTAGAACCAAAGATGAGAGCAAGAAATTGCCTTGTAAAGTTTCAGTTGATGGTTTGATTTGGCCAAGTTAAATGAAAACTTGTTTACCGTCTTGCATTTATCAAAAAAGGTAGGAGTGCCTTTTTTTTTTTTTTTTTTTTTTTTACACAAAAAGAAAACTTTTCGTCTGAAATTAAAATGAATTTTTTAATAATTATTATTATTATTTTTTAGTTTTTTCATTTTAAAGAAAAAGTAAAAGAAAAAAAAAGGCAGCCTACAAAAATGATGCGGGTAGGGACACTAAACATGTTTTAAATTTGCTTGTTGCCTTAAATGGTGCCCCTTTTCCCCCTTGAGTAAACAAATCCAAATCCTTTTTTGTAGCCATTGTTATTATTTGAGAGTTGCCAGTGTGATCCATGGGTAGATTCCCTGATTCCTTAACAACTTTACACAGACAGAGCATTTATAAATGTAGATCAATTTGTTTCCAACTCATTTGTTCCGGGGTGGGGGGGGGGGGTTATAGTTTCAGCCGACATGGGTTTTTTATTAGCTTACACGTGCGTAAAGACCACCAATTGAAACCAATATTTGGTCAATTGACTATTGGCCTATATTTTTACCACATGAGGGCGCTTTAAATGGCAAATTTCCTTACGCTACAGTATAGGCCTTTAACAGCTTTATCAGATTTTGACTGTCTCGATTTTGTCATCTTTTGAAAACCTTTTAAGTCTTGGACTTAAAGACTTTGGACACTATTGGTATTACTGAAAATAATTGTTAGCATAAAAACTTACATGTACTTGTTGTTAATGAGCAATGGAGAGCTGTTGATAGTTAAAAAACTTTGTGAGATCTGGCTTCCTCTAAAGTAGCGTAGTTTTTGAGAAAGAGGTAATTTCTAACTCAAATATAAAAAGGCTACAGGCCTGAAGTCTTTAAAATTTATTTCAGGCATCTGAAAGTACACAAATTTGTGTTTTTATTTCCATTATTCTCTTGGAACTATTGAGTCCAAATTTTCACAGATTTGTTATTTTATGCATTGTTGGGGATACACTAAGTGAGAATACTGATCTTTAGAACTGTTCAGTGCCAAACACCCGTAGCTGTTATCACTTTTGTAATCAGTGTTTTCTTTAACCATGAGGAGCATCATGTGTAATGTACACAAGTGGTGACATCGTGATCATAATCAGTAATCAGCGATCCATAGTAAAGGAAGGAACTGCAAACTGTCGGCAAGAGATAAAATGCTACAAAAATAAAAGGCGAACTATGGATTCGCTGGTTTGACTCGAGGAAGTCCTTCAGTTTGCCTCGTGACCTTGCAGGAAATACAACGATTTTATAGGGCCCCAGTTTCTCTAGCAAGTACAATAAATCTACATGATCTAAGGCGAAAAAAAACCCCCAAAACCATGTTAAAGCATCCCTTTTTTAATTTAAAGACAATGAACACTATTGGTAATTGTCAACGACCAGTCTTCTTACTTGGTGTATCTCAACATATGCATAAAATAACAAACCTGTGAAAATTTGAGCTTGATTGGTCGTCGGAGTTGGGAGATAACTATTTAAGAAAAAACACACTTGTCACACGAAGTTGTGTGCTTTCAGATGCTGGAAAATCGTTGAAAATTACTTCTTTCTCGAAAACTATGTCACTTCAGAGGAAGCTGTTTCTCACAATGTTTTATACTATCAACCTCTCCCCATTACTCGTTACCAAGTGAGGTTTTATGCTGATAATTATTTTGAGTAATTACCAATAGTGTCCACTGGCTTTAACAGAAAAATGATAGATTTAACGATTTTAGATTTTTTTTTTTTTCAAATAGCCCAGCTGGTTGTCGTTATAAATTTGTCAGCAGTCCATTAATTGAAAAAAAAGGGACAGGATGCTTTATTTGGCGTAATGTAACTCAAACCTATTCC
The DNA here is from genome assembly GCF_032118995.1 of Asterias amurensis. Classification (NCBI taxonomy): domain Eukaryota; kingdom Metazoa; phylum Echinodermata; class Asteroidea; order Forcipulatida; family Asteriidae; genus Asterias; species Asterias amurensis. The sequence goes on from NC_092650.1 coordinate 15,908,289, forward strand.
CAAACCAAACTCCACTTCCTGCCATGGTCAAGTTGCACAGCTTGAGAAACTGATCACCCATTGACTTCACTTAAGTTTCTGAAAGGCTGTTTGTTAATCACTCTTAAATTTAATGACAACAAACTTTTGGGTATAAGCCTACAGCAGCTTTCAAAGTATAAAGCATTCTGAGAGAAAAAAAACGTTCTTCGGCGATATCTCAAAAATGGGACCAAATGAAATGTTTACATTTTAATTTCATTGTTTATGCCTACATCTATATTTATTTAGGATTAAAACAATCACATGGTATCAAAGACAAAATGTATTCTTTGGGATGAGTACAAGTATATTAAAGACACTGGACACTATCGGTAATTGTCAAAGACTAGCCTTCACAGTTGGTGTATCTCAACATATGCATAAAATAACAAAACTGTGAACATTTGAGCTTAATCGGTCATCGAACTTGCGAGATAATAATGAAAGAAAAAACACCCTTGTCACACTAATTTGTGTGCGTTTAGATGGTTGATTTCGAGACCTCAATTTCTAAACTTGAGGTCTTGAAATCGAAAACGATAGCACTTCAGAGGAGCCGTTTCTCACAATGTTTTATACCATCAAACTCTCCCCATTACTCGTCGCCAAGAAAGGTTTTATGCTAATAATTATTTTGAGTAATTACCAATAGTGTCCACTGCCTTTAAATATGAAAAGGATGTTTAACTGCACTATGCCCAAAGACCCTGTGTGTATGGTATAATAATGTGTTTGCTTATTGTACTGTGTTGTATAATGGAACATGCAAGGAAGCAGCAGTCACAGGGTTACATTAGTAATGGTTAATTGGAAAGCATGCAAACAATCCTGCAGCACAAAGCAAATGCTGTCTAGTATTAATGGTCAGACAAAGCACCATCACTTGTTACAGAAAAGTATGGTCTAGGCAGGGTCTTTTTCACTGTGTGTACATTGTAGGATACATGATGTGAGTGTCAATAGGCCTACTCAATGTAATTTATGAGGAGGGATCAAGTTGAATATTACAGGGATGAGATTGTATAGACTTTTGGCTGAATTCAGACTTTTTATGTCGGCCTGGTGAAGAAAATCAGACATTGATTTTTTCCACAAATAAAGAAATCCTGCTCATTGGTCTACTTCTCTAGTGCTTTGGATACTGTTTCCAAAAGCCCCTTGGAATCTATAACCCCAGGGGTTTACCAAAAGGTAGAACTGCCAACATTTCGACATACCTTTGAATTTGTATCCAAGTTTCAGACTTTTTTGTTAGTAATGACTCTCACCCCTGATATTAGTATTACCCATCATAGGGTACATACAAAAATATTTTTTTGATCATCCCCGCCCGACTGTTCAAAACCCCCCAACCCCATTTAAAAAAAAATAATAATAATTTTATTTATCAACAAAAACAACCTTTTCAGCTGAATTCTTTTTCAAAATTTACAGGTTTGAAAAGATGTTTAAAGAAGGTTTTTATTCATGATGGCAAAGCAAGAACAATTCTTCAAATATTTACTTGGGCTACACTGTGCTTGTGATGATCTCTTTATACTTGATTTCATATTTGGCATGTCAACAAAACTTTATATAATTTTTTTTTTTTAAACCTCCCCCATCTGCAAAAAAAAGGACGGTCAACATTTTTTTTTCATGTGGCCTAATGTAGGCCTACACGAAGGCCTACATGTGTGGGAATGTCATAATAACAAAATTTGGGTTCGAACAAAGAAATATTGACTTTAGCAGGACTGAGCTATCCAGCCCTTTGTTGGAGTCTCCCTAATTACTAATTAGTCAATATCTTTCTTCATGGAGCCAGTCAGAAGCCAAACTGTGAACTGCTGTGGGCCCTTTACATTAGCCAGGGATCGCACCCAAGTTTGTTACGCAACCTTGGAAGCGGCAGCCAGGGGATCACCTTAAGGGGACGCAACTTTTTAATAATATATTATATTTTTATTGTTCAGAGAATATGATTATGTTTCCTCATTATCACATAATGAGTTTTTAATTTTGAACAATGCAGTGCCCTTACATCATTACCACTGGTTTACACTCGATTGTTAGAGTATTTTGGTAATTTGCTTTTTACTGACCATTACCTATCTGCTCTGTCAGAGCTGAACTTTTAGTAAAGTTAATTTTAACCACAAAATAAATTGCCAACTGTCAGGTTAATGTATCCAATTTCCTCCGCCCAGACAACCAAGGTGCACACAGAGTCAAGGCCCCTTGCTAAAAATGTCATCCTGGTCGTTTTATGACAGCCAAAGTCAGTCAGCCACCTCAGAGGTTGAGACAATCATTCCTTCCTCCATGAGACAATGTACAGAGTAGATCTTGAAGTCTAGCATTTTGCTCATAGCGAAGGCTTGCCCCCAAGAGTAAGCCATCATTTCCTGCACAATAGGTCAACCCCAAAGAACTGAAAACCTACTCACTCGGAGATGACCTTTGCCCTTTTGGTATATATATTGGTTTGCACATTGTGAGGGATTGGTTGTGGAGACCTGACAATGACAGTGAATGTTATGTGCAGACACAGTGGTTTCATAGTTCAGTTTTTTTGTTCATAAACATTAACTCTTTCTGTGCCTGCATTTTTGTCCCCGGTTTGAACCTTAAATACCAAGCTTTGTGAGGTTTTTAAAAATTTGACCCCCCCCCCCAAAAAAAAAGAAAGAAAGTTAGGCAATAACTTAATAAGTTGCAGTTGCCTCCATTGCCCTGGTCTTTGCCTTAGTGCCCTTGAAATGTCCGAATAGAAAGTAACAGTTTTCCATTGACAGTGTGACCTTTGCCTAGGAGAAAACACGTTGGTGTCGAGGCCCTTTCAAAAATGAAGCGTCAGGCCTGAGTTTGCCATACCTTTTTTTATTCATGGTTAATTTCAGGTTTTACATTCACTAAACAATTGTACAGTACCCGTTTGTACATTTTTTATGTGTGTTAATTTTGATAAAACTAGTTTTGGATGATAACCTGTGGGATTTAAAAAAAGTAATGGAGCCATACAGTAATCTTGTTTTTCTTCTTTACAATGTCGTCAATGGCTTTGATTTTAAAATTATCTCCTTTTGTACACAGAATTGAATGTTTGTATTTCTAAACAATTTGGAATCATTTTTCTTTTTTTCCCCCAAAGGTTGAAACCTCTCAAGTTGCTGCTAAGGAAAACGGCGTTCAACTGAGGCTCACCATCGTTGACACACCGGGCTTTGGGGACCAAGTAGACAACAGTAACTGGTGAGTAATGCCCCCCTACCCCCACCCCACTTGCCCTCCCATATATCTGAACCTATCTGCCCTTCCATGGCATAACAGCGTAAGGATGCCTCTAGCTACCGGGCAATCTCGGTAGTCTAGTTGGTAAGACACTGCTCTAGAATTGCAAGGGTCGTGGGTTCGGATCCCACCCGAGTAACATGCCTGTGATATTTTTTTCACAGGACTCGGGGAAGTACTGACTATACAGTGCTAACACACGTCGGTGTATGGGTAAAAACCAAAATTAACAGCGTAAGGATCGGTTCATACTTCTTGCGAATCGACACAGGGGCTGTTTTCGCAGCGAATGTTTCACAAGAGTTGAGCACAAGTCAACTGATGCTAATTATTTGCTGCGAGTTGGTGACGTAAAAATTTGTAACACATTTGCATTTATAAAGCAGGTGAACCGGGCCTAACTAACTTTTGTTTACCGTTTAGAAAAGTAGGCCTACAGAGATAAGCTGTTGTGCCATAAAATTGTGAAGAAAGTGTAAAAAAAGGTCGAGATAGGACACATTGTAGTCACATGCCTTTGAAACTTTGAAAAGGGAAAGTGCTCTCAATTAAAGACAGTGGACACTATTGGTAATTGTCAAAGACTAGCCTTCACAGTTGGTGTATCTCATTATATGCATAAAATAACAAACTTGTGAAAACTTGAGCTCAATCGGTCATCGAAGTTGCGAGATAATGATGAAAGAAAAATAACCCTTGTCACACGAAGTTGGGTGCGTTTAGACGGTTGATTTCGAAACCTCAAGTTCTAAATCCGAGGTCTCGAAATCAAATTTGTGGAAAATTACTTCTTTCTCGCAAAACTATGGCACTTCAAAGGGAGCCGTTTCTCACAATGTTTTATGCCATCAACCTCTCCCCATTACTCGTCACCAAGAATGGTTTTAAGCCAATAATTATTTTGAGTAATTACCAATAGTGTCCACTGCCTTTAAGTGACTAAACCACTCTAGGTTGTGAAATAATTCAAAAAAGCTGCCACCTTTTAAAATGAAATTTTCACGGGTTGTTTTATTGCACATGTGTAATGTTTATTATATGATTTAAAAAAATCCAACAATTCAAAAATATACTTTGCCTTTAAAACTTGTCCGTATCCATGTTTTGTTATACAGTTGGCAGCCAATCCTAGACCACATAGACAACAAGTTTGAAGAATACCTAAATGCAGAGGCCAGAGTCAACAGAAGATCTATACCAGACAAGAGAGTACACTGCTGCTTATACTTCATTGCACCATCAGGACATGGGTAGGTACCTAGTGGGGGTAGGGAAGTTGCCCAGTGGGTGGGGTAGATACCTAGTGGGTGGGGCTTATACCTAGTGGATTGATATTGTACTTAGTGGATGTGATCTCCACTGTATACCACACAAGAGGGTACACTGCTGCTTATACTTCATTGCACCATCAGGACATGGGTAGGTACCTAGTGGGGGTAGGGAAGATGCCCAGTGGGTGGGGTAGATACTTAGTGGGTGGGGCTTATACCTAGTGGATTGATATTGTACTTAGTGGATGTGAACTCCACTGTATACCAGACAAGAGGGTACACTGCTGCTTATACTTCATTGCACCATCAGGACATGGGTAGGTACCTAGTGGGGGTAGGGAAGATGCCCAGTGGGTCGGGTAGATACCTAGTGGGTGGGGCTTATACCTAGTGGATTGATATTGTACTTAGTGGATGTGAACTCCACTGTATACCACACAAGAGGGTACACTGCTGCTTATACTTCATTGCACCATCAGGACATGGGTAGGTACCTAGTGGGGGTAGGGAAGATGCCCAGTGGGTGGGGTAGATACCTAGTGGGTGGGGCTTATACCTAGTGGATTGATATTGTACTTAGTGGATGTGAACTCCACTGTATACCACACAAGAGGGTACACTGCTGCTTATACTTCATTGCACCATCAGGACATGGGTAGGTACCTAGCGGGGGTAGGGAAAATGCCCAGTGGGTGGGGTAGATACCTAGTGGGTGGGGCTTATACCTAGTGGGTTTATATTTTACTTAGTGGGTGGGGCTAATACCTAGAGGATGTGAACTCCACTGTATACCAGACAAGAGAGTACATGTACACTGCTGCTTACACACATTACTAATGCACCATCAGAACACGGGTAGGTACCTGGTGGGGGAAGGGAACATGTCCAGTGGGTTTGGCTTATACCTTTTCGAAATAAAAAAAATTGCATCCCCTTAAGATGTTTCCTCTGTTGCCAACTCCCAGGTTTTGATCCCTGGCTACACGACAGTTAGGAATTACAGGGCTTCTTCAAAGATATTGTCAAAATAGGTAGGCCACAACAAGGGACTGGGTAGCTCAAGTGGTAGAGCGCAGGAATGTTCATCTAGAGGTCACAGGCTCAAGTCCCGTTCTGGACATTTTTCTTTGCTCAACCCAAATTTGTATTCATTACCAAGTTTATACAGACCCTTTAAAGCTGTGTTCGCACTGGTTTAATATTTTGGGTAACTTACCAATGACGCTGGGTAACATTTTGACGGGTTAACTTTCCCATCGTCCGCACTTGAATTTATTTGACTCGGGTAAACTTACCAAGACCGTGCGTAAACTGTCCGAGCTGGCCCCCTTCGTAACATTGAATAGTTCGATAATCACCAAAATCTTATTTTAACCGACTCGTTGCGTTTGCGTTGGACTTTCTGGCTCGGTTAAACTGACCTGGCCAATCTTCCTGGGCACCTTTGGCTCAGTTAAACTACCCGTTCGGGTTGGGTAAGTTACCTGGGAGAAAAAATTCCTGGGCTGTTCGCATTGGACTTAAAATGGGTAAGTTACCAATTGGCTCGGTTAGTTTACCCAAGTTAAGTCCAATGCGAACAGCCGTCGATTTCACCAAACTCTTCCTAACTTAGGATTAATCTTAGGACTTAGGACGGGTTCAGTTTCGTATCCAAATACGTAGGACGCATTGAACCCATCCTAAGTTAGGACGAGTTACTCGTCCTAACTCGAGTTAGGATTAATCTTAGCGTTTCGTGAAATCGGCTGCAGGGCTTAAAGGCAGTGGACACTATTGGTAATTACTCAAAATATTTATCATCATAAAACCTTTCTTGATTACAAGTAATGGGGAGAGATGGATGGTATAAAACATTGTGAGAAACGGCTCCCTCTGAAGTGACGTAGTTTTCGAGAAAGAGGTAATTTTCCACGAATTTGATTTTGAGACCTCAAGTTTAGAATTTGAGGTCTCGAAATCAAGCATTAGAAAGCACACAAATTTGTGTGACAAGGTTTTTTTTTCCCCTTTCATTATTATCTCGCAAACTCGAACAACCGATTGAGCTCAAATTTTCACAGGTTTCTTATTTTATGCGTATGTTGAGATACACCAACTGTGAAGACTAGTCTTTGACAATTACCAGTAGTGTACACTGTCTTTAAGAAAGCCTTGAACTGGTAAGATCGGCAAGATTCACACACTCATACCGGAGTGTAGGCCATTATTTACTGTAAGTGGTTTCAGACCTGGGTCTTACTTGACTAACACAATCTGACCTCCATCTTATGACTCAGTCTGACGGCTCTTGACTGTCTACAAAATCTGGACTTGAACTCTTAAAGGAAGTTATCATAATACTAGACTTTTAAAAATACTGCATAGAATCCATTGGAAAATGTGTTAAAGGGAAGGTGCTTGGTAGTCTCTCTTAAAATTAAAGGCAATAAAAAACTATTAGTTAGAAGCCTACAGCAGATTTCGATGGTATGAAGCTATATTTTGAGAAGTATTTCACTTCAAAGAAATGTGGTTATGTGAAAGTGTATTAGTTTCTATGACTCTGAGAAGCGTTACTGTCATGACTGTAGGCAATGTGCTATTGTTTTTGTATTATCATCGTGAATGTTTGCAGTGATTCATAAAGTGAAGCTCATGAGTGTGCAATCTTTCGTTCCAAGAATGCAGCAATAATATTTTGGTTCGTTTTTCAAGCTAACAGTTCAGCAGTAGACTTGCCCCAGGTCCCTCGGGTCCTCACAGGATGTGTTTGTGTTCCACCCTTACTTGTAGATGAAATCAATGAAATACTCAGTACAGTGTTAGGATTTATGTTTGTGACATTTACAGGGCCACGGCCAAATTTCATGGCCTTGCTTTCCATAGAATTCTGCCGTTTACTACCCATAGAATCGCAAACTTTCACACAGCATCGTAAGCTTGGAACTCTGCAGTAAGCAGTGTCTTGAACTAGGCCCTGCTAGAATCTCATTTTACAGAGCACCGTGAGCCCGGAATTCTGTAGTAAGCACTACCTTAATTCAATTTGTCTCTGCTAAGTTTATTATTGAACTATTTTCCAGCTACTTCCGTTCATTTCATATCATTGCAAAAGTTAGTAGAGATTTTTGTTTCAAAAACATTTGGTACTAAGATTATTCAGCATACAAGGATGGAATGGTTGGCTTGTGTGTTAAGTGCTCACCTCTCACAACTATGGCCCTGGTTCGATTCCCAGCTAAGACCTTGTGTGAGTACACATAAAGGGCTTTGAGTTGGTTCTCTCCCATGCTGGTCGCAAGGGAAGTCGGCCGCCGGAGATTCTGTCTTGCATGGGGAAAACTAATGCTGGCTGAAGAAGGATGTTTCAGAAGAGGGCGCTATCAGAAGAAGTTTGTACACAGGTCGCCATATGGTCAGACAGAATCTGTGGGGGAACAGAATCTCCTGCCACATCGGTATTCCTCTCTCTGGAAAAATCAAGCAAGTTTTAGGCTGTGGTCATTGGCCTAAAATGGGTGAAAGGTTTGTTTTAATGTATGAATGTCAACCTTTATCCGTACAAACAAAAATGCGGTGGGCAGGGATGTCAGGTTTCGTTGCCGGAATTCCGGCTTTTTCCAATTTTCCGCGATTTTTTCCGGGGCTCTGTGTTTAATCTGGCTGGGAAAAAGAAAAAAATGTTTTGTTAACAAAGTTCTGTTTTTTTATGGTTTTTTTAATATAGTTTTTTGGTCTGAGGGAGAGGGGGGGGGGGGGGGGGGGGGGCGGTGACCCCTTCCCTTCAAAAATAAATTTCAGGCTCTGAAGGAAAGACCCAATGGCATCCCTGGGTGGGGTTTTCACAGTTGATACTTCATTGTTACATGGATATTTTACCTGTAAAAATTGTGTGACAAGCGATTTGTAAACAGGGGATTCTCTCAGCACCTCTCAAACACTTCTATTTGTTGAACTTTAACTTCAGCTGGCCTGGAAAGCATTATCAAAGTATCCAATGTCAACAGGTTAGGCTAAACAATTTACAAGTGGTCCTAAGGGAGCTTGGCTTTTAAGAGATTCTTTCCTGACCGGAAGAGAAGGTTTTCATTGTAGATGTGACCATGATGGAGGCTGTCTGAGTGTTCTCTTAGTGGGTGGGATTAGGGGTGTGTCGTTGTGGTGGGAGGGTACAGAAGGGAGAGTGATGGTGTACTTACATGTGGATGTATAGGTTTTGGCACAAGAGGAGCCCAATGTCCGAATGGTTGAGGTTTTGATTTTCCTCTTTTTTTCCTTCACTTTCTATGTACAAAGGTATAGGAATATTTTCTTTTTTTTTCTCGACCGGTTTTCTCTTTTCCTCTTTATTCATGGATAATTACTCGCGTGCCAGGAATCGACACTAAGGCTGCTATTGATGTCGTTTCCTGAAATTGGCTCAAAAGTTTTTTTTCAATCTAAAGATATTTTGGATGCAGAATATGGAACCTTCCCTTTAAAGACAACTCTCTCAGAATGGTCTAGCCTCTTCCTCTCGAACTCTACATTGTAATCAACAGAAACAGTCTGGAAACCATAGACCTAATGGCAAGAATGTACTCTGCTTCAGGAACGAGCGAATGTTATTGTTGATGCGGGTCAGATGTTCAATCTGTAGAGACATTGCGCACATACCTGTCATTCCTGTATTATCATTTCTGTCATTTTTACCTGGGCTCCACATTTATACAGACTACCCCAGGGTTATAAAGGTTGATTCACATGAAATATGGACCATGTGACCTCGAACCTCGGATTAACCCATGGCACCCACAGCAATTGTCCCGAATTGGTGCCCTGAGATTTTGCTGCTTTGCCCTATGCAAGGCTTGAACGCAAATTCACATTTCCCTCATCCCCTTACCAAAGACAAATTGTGCCCCCTCAACAGTAATGTTCAATACCTGTGACCTGTAACATTGTGTGGTCTTTCTGCAGGCACAAATTGTACATCAGGCTTTTGGATGAAAACATGAACATTTTATGGAAATTGCAAAGTACAGCTTGTTTCTCTTTTGGGGAAAAAATAACTTTGTTGAGTTGTGTTGATTTTTATTTGGTAATTACAACAAACATGAAGTTAACAATGTGATTAAAGGCAGTGGACACTATTGGTAATTGCTCAAAATAATTATTAGCATAAAACATTTCTTGGTGACAAGTAATGGGGAGAGGTTGGTGGTATAAAACATTGTGAGAAACAGCTCCCTCTGAAGTGCCATAGTTTTGGAGAAAGAAGTAATTTTCCACGAACTTGATTTCAAGACCTCAGATTTAGAATTTGAGGTCTCGAAATCAACCATCTAAACGCACACAACTTCGTGTGACAAGGGTGTTTTCTTCTTTCATTATTATCTCGCAACTTTGATGACCGATTGGGCTCAAATTTTAACAGGTTTGTTATTTTATGCATATGTTGAGATATACAACTGTGAAAGCTAGTCTTTGACAATTACAAATAGTGTCCACTGCCTTTAAGAGATGATACCGGTTTCCTCATTATTCGCAGTTCTGTAAGAAAATACCCTGGAATGTACAATGTTGCCCTTTTACTTAAAAGTGTGATTTGGCCTAGATACATAAGTGTTAGGAAAACTTTTTTTAAATGTGGGAAAACCCCTGCACTCTATAAGGACTGTTAGCCAAATACATATTCAAGGCTCGGTTCTCAAGCGGAATTTAAACCTTGCTCTCACCATCTACATCATCAATCATCGTAGGCTGCTACAACCGCCCACTTCTCCTGGGTTGTGTGGCTGGTGCAGGGGTGAATTTGCCTCGCTGTAGGGTCGCCGCAGTTAGTTCAGCCATGCTGAGGCTCTTCATGGGTGAAAGGCTGAGAAAGAATCCACTGAGCTTTATTTTAACAAATAACAACAAGTTCTTATTCATTGTATACTGTAGCGCATTTCACAAATACCGTATCAATGTGCTTTATATTGGTGCCCTGGTCATTGGGCCAAAAAATAACATTTCTTTAATTTCTCTCAGCTCCCTGGGGAGTATACAGCCCTGAGCCGCTGTGGTGTTCCAAAGGCTTATTAACTAACACGTTGCTTTGGATCGGACGAGTTGGTCTATGAAAAGCGTTTGAAACCGTTTGTTATGTAATGCATATGGTTAGAAAGATGTTTTAAAAGTAGAATATAATGATCCACACAAGTATCACTCAAAATTGCACGGTTTTCATTTTACGTCGCGAACTAACACGGTCGGCCATTTATGGGAGTCAAAGTTTTGAATCCCATAAATGGCCGACCGTGTTTGTCGACGAGGTAAATCGAAAACCACCCAATTTCGAGGCATATTTGTGTAGATCATTGTATTCTACTTTTACAACATCTTTCTAACCATATCGATTTTATAACAAACGGTTACAGGACGCTTTTCAAAGACCAACTTGACTGATCCAAGGCAACGTGTTCCTTTAATGCAGTTTTGATAAAGCAATGGCACCACAAGTGAGATGAAGTGCTATTATTCAGTCATTTCAGTACTCATAACAAAACTCTCCACATTTCCTGTTTAACTGAAATAGTTTCAGTTACATGGCGCTTATTATCTTTGGTTAAAGTCGAGTATTATTTTAATAAGATGTCAAATTCATAAAAGGGTATAATTTTTTAATGAGTTGACAAATCATTGAGCTGACTATGTCTTTAGTTCGTACACAAATGCAAGAGCCTCTAGTATAAATTTATAAGTTAAGTTTTAATTACGGTAGGGTTCGCCCACAGTGGTCGGTGCCGGAAAACCCGCGCAGCACTCAGGATTCCCAAACCACCACTGGAAGAATTTCCTCTCTGTCCAACCACAACACATTTTCAAAATGTTTAAATACCATTTGCAATTTTCTTTCAAGGCTTTCAATGAAATGTAAAATTGGGGGGGGGGGGGGAGGGGACCATTCCCTGCACTTGGACTTGCCAATGGCTAAATGCCTCAAATAATGACTTCTTTGATGTTCTGTTTTGTTTCTTTGTGCAGATTAAAGCCCTTAGACGTTGAATTCATGAAGAGGTTACATGACAAGGTTAATATCATCCCACTTATTGCCAAGGCAGACACAATGACACCGGAGGAGTGCAGAGATTTCAAGAAAAGGGTCAGTACAGAATGTCACCTATTCCTTTGTCTGCAGTGAAAACTCCATGCAAGACTTTAGAATATGATGCCCCCCCCCCCCCTTAAAAAATATTTTAAGGCAATGGACACATTTGGTAGTTACTCAAAATAATTTTACGCATCAAAACTTACTTGGTAATGAGCATTGGAGAGCTGTTAATGTATTATAAAAAATGTGATCATTTTGGTTATGGAACGCAGATGCATCCGTATTCTGTGTGATAACAAACTCATCTTTGAGAAATCAATACCAGGTTGTATTTCTAGTTTTTTTCCCCCATGAACACAGCAGCTATGCACAGATTCTTGCTTGTTATTTGTCTCGGCAATTTATCTCTTGAAATCTCATTTCAGATTATGAAAGAAATTGACGAAAACAAGATCAAGATTTACGAATTCCCAGACGTAGAGGAGGAAGAAGAAAGCAAAGAAAACAAAAAGCTTCCCATGGTAAGTACACTAAGAGAAAGAGAAAAATACCCCCCCCCCCCCCCTACAGATTCGCAAAGCCAATTTGATTAAGTAGGATTTGAAACTTTCCATGGTGGGAGTATAACCAGGTAATGTTAGAGGTAGCACCATCTCTTGTGAGAAGTGCTGGTTCTTAAAAGAACCGGTGGTTGACAATTTGATGTTTTAAATTGTGCTGTAACAAATATTCATGTGACAGAAGCTGGAATATTACAAGTTTTTTGGGAAACAAAAGTAAATAAGTCAACTAATTTACCAATATATTTTTAAAAGTTATGATTGATAAAGGGTTGACTGGGGAGAATATTATTGTTCATGGTTTATTTATTAAAACACTGCAAGACAGCGGCTAGAAGCCGAAATGTACAGTTTACAAAACAAGATAAAAATGGTTGGCAATAAGATGTATCTGGGAAATGTCTGTATCCTTCCACCTCTTTTTCATTCATTTTTGAAGACAAAAAAATTGTATTGAATTTACTCAAATGAGATACTCCTTTTTGTATAAAATAAAAAAAAGGAATGGTGCCAGGATATGAATATCTTTCCAATAAATTTGTGGCTTGAGGAGTCATTAAATTTTTCATTTTTTTAATTATTATTTACAAATGTACACAGGAGAGTTGCAATTACATCTTTATTTCTTTTTCATAATATGACAATTCATTTATCATTTGCAAAGTCACTCATTATTTGCATCTCGCAGGGTTATTTATCTGTCATGTTTTTAGTCACAATCATTTTACAAGGATTTGCTTCCTGTTACTAGAAAGAAGTATTTATTTCTGCTTTCATAACCTGCTCTGTGAACTTTTGTGAAACTTTTTATTACAAAAATGAAACAAAAACCCCCAGAAAAAACAACCTTATATGGTATGTGGAAGGAAATGCACGAAGAATATCAATCAGTATTGAGTTTGGCACAGGGATCAGGTGTCTGCGAATTGAGTGTTGTAAATGGAAACAAAACACTGGGCTGGCCTGTTTCAGAGCATAATGTAGAACAAAAAAGTATTAAGCTTTAGTTTTTAATTACCTCTAAATATTTTTTTTTTTTTTTTTTCAAGTCGGAATGAGAAATGTCACACTTATATCTTTTTTTTAAATTTGGTTTGTTAGTTAATAAAAACATTTCAAAAGTAACGGCCAGAGGTCGAATAGAACAAAATGGTCAAAGGAGCAGTACTTAAAGCCATTGGACCCTTTCGGTAAACAGTGTTGTCCAAGGCCCACACTTTGTGTACCACAACTTCTATATCAAATAACAAACCTGTGAAAATTTAGGCTCAATCGGTCATCGGAGTCGGGAGAAAACAACGGAAAAACCCACCCTTGTTTCGCCGTGTCATGACATGTGTTTAAAATAAATCCGTAATTCTCGTTAACGAGAATTTATATTGTTTTGCTGTTTTCTCAAAAAGTAAAGCATTTCATGGAATAATATTTTAAGAGAAGTCTTTCACCATTGCCTTCTGTAAACCCTGTAAGTTATTTGTAAATCTGTGAACTTTTTTTTTTTTTTTCTGAACCGAAAGGGTCCAATGGCTTTAAAAATCTGGGAGAAAAACAGTTTTGGTAAGACATCTGCTCTAGCAATACAAAGGTCAGGGGTGCAATATCCCACCCGTGTGATTTGCTTGTGGGTTTTTCCACAGAGCTTAGGAAAGTACCAAGTAATCAGTGCTTAAGGGTAAAAACCAAAAACAATTGTATAAAAAAGTTGTTTCCATTTTCTTTGTGAGTAAAGACTTTCTGCTAATGGTTCTACTTCTACTTTGTTAGCACCATTGATACCTGTTCCCTTAAGCTCCGGCTTATATTTTATTAATTTATTACTTCTAAATACCGAACTACTTCTGCTACAATGGCGGCGATAATTTAATATTTTCATGCAGAGTAATTTCTTTTAGCACGTGCTGTTTATCTGACCTTTCACCCGTTGCAGTGATTTTTATTTTTAACATTTTGAACAAAAGTTCCATAATAATATTCCACATTTTGAACAAGTTCATTAACCTGCTTTTGAATTTCACAGAGGTTCATCTTTGCACCCGTTTGTTTGCCTGCAACATTTTTGCTGACTCTGCCATTTCTTGTTTTTCCCCTTTTTATCCCCTTACTGTCACACCCCCTGCCCTTCACCAATACCCCAATTATGACCCCTAAACCCCTGTGTGTCATGTACCCATTTTCCACCTGTACTTTTACCCACTACCTTTCCACCTAAAAAATGTTATCTGCTTCTATCCCGTTACTTACCTCGCCCTATAACCCTTTCCAATCAATACCATTTCTAAAAAACACTACGGTTTCCTTTCCCCCCTCACTGCTCTTCTGACCCCAATTTCTTACCCCAAAAACCTATCCCCCTGACCCCTCTCTTCACCCTAAACCACCGCCCTCCCTCTCCCAATAAACAATTTTTGTCACTATAATATCCTTTATTTGTTTGTTTCTGGATCCAACCATCATTCCCTGCCCATTGTGCCCTATTTGTTCCGCGCCTTGTCCCAAATCTCTGTCCTTTACGCCTGCCCCGCACCCCTGCCCTGAAAATCTGCCCTATTCCCTTGCCCTTTACCCCTACCTTGTACCCCTGTCCTGTATCCCTGCACCCTGCTCCCGTGCCCTGTACCCCTGCACCCCTGCCCTGTACCCCTGCACCCCTGCCCTGTACCCCTGCACCCCTGCCCTGTACCCCTGCACCCCTGCCCTGTACCCCTGCACCCCTGCCCTGTACCCCTGCACCCCTGCCCTGTACCCCTGCACCCCTGCCCTGTACCCCTGCACCCCTGCCCTGTACCCCTGCACCCCTGCCCTGTACCCCTGCACCCCTGCCCTGTACCCCTGCACCCCTGCCCTGTACCCCTGCACCCCTGCCCTGTACCCCTGCACCCCTGCCCTGTACCCCTGCACCCCTGCCCTGTACCCCTGCACCCCTGCCCTGTACCCCTGCACCCCTGCCCTGTACCCCTGCACCCCTGCCCTGTACCCCTGCACCCCTGCCCTGTACCCCTGCACCCCTGCCCTGTACCCCTGCACCCCTGCCCTGTACCCCTGCACCCCTGCCCTGTACCCCTGCACCCCTGCACCTTGGTCTCTCATTCCCTCATTCCCTGCCTCCATTTGCTCCATCATCAACCCCCCCCCCTCCCCTCCTTCCCCTTTTGCCTCATTCTCGCACTTTACCAGAGGAGGAACGGACCTAAAGATAAAGAGCACACCCCAAACAGTTTGAAGGTAGTGTGATTGCACGTTAATAACCGTTTGTGTTCTGGCCGAGTGTACTGTCTTTTCTTCCCCAGAGTAATAATTCCGGCCGTCAAGTTTCTGTTGTTTAAAGCGTCCATTGCTAAGAGTAAATTTTTGAAGCAATGAGATACTTTTGTGCAATGATTTTTCACAGTTCTCCCCACAAAAAAAAAGCAGTGACAGTGACAGCTAAAAAAAAAACAAGGACAACAGGATACTTTCACATAGTGTCGGAATAATACTGCACTGTGTGAAGGGCATTCCATACTACAGACTCGAGCACTACAGTACCACACACAACTTCAAAGCACTGTGAAAATACCACGATGTACCTTTCAAAACTACTCACAGGTTTTGTTTTTTTGTTCTGCCACCAAGTTGAGGCAAATAATGGACTTTAAAACAACACAAATTTAACATGTATGAATATTACTCTGTGGTTATGTAAACATTTGGTCTGTTTATAAACTAAGCACATAAACTTGACTGTTTGGTGTGGTTAGTTGTTTACTCAGTGTCGGATTAACAGCGTGTGTGTTCTATCAACTGACTTGCATTTCCACTTGCATTAAGTTAATATGTCTAGAACTTGACAAGTACGATGGGAAATCCCGTTTTTGTTTTTGAATTCAAGCCCAGGTTTCGCAGGAAACATTAGCAGTCTATTATTATTTCTAGGTGATGATTTCTAAAAAAAAAAGAATCGTCAGAGCATTATTAGGGTAATTTCACCGTGACTCACAAAACATTGAGCACAGGTGTCGGAAATCTTGTCTGAATGATTCTGTTAATGTGCATGGGAACCGATATGGTTTTGTCAAAGTCCAGTCAAAAGAACACAAACAGCTTTTGGGTGTAACAACAGTATCTGACGATAACCCTCAGTGTGCCTTGCATACCTCGAATTGTTTTCTTGGTGTTCAGTTTGGTTTTGGGAAAATGTGTTCTCCAGTATCTTGTTGTTCTTTTCTCTACTGTTTGTCTTAATCAGTTGGTGTCATGTTACTTTGTACGATGGTCCTATGAGGCTGTTGACAATGGAACTGTCTGTAACACTTAGTGTGTATTTCTCTTTTAGATAACTTTCTCAGCATGCATGGGTGTGTTTTAGGTTTGCTCTGGTTTTTTTTTTTTTTGGTGCTTGGAATATTTTTAACTTGCACTTGGTGATTTCATTTACTTGGTGTGATGAATAAATTTGAGGGTTTTCTAAATGTGTTGCACTGCATGTTACGGCCTGTTGGGGAATGAATGATGGTTAATTAGATGGAATTTAATATATAGATGAGGATGTTTATAAAGTAGTCTACTAGACCAAGGTTTGGAAGAAAAATGGAATTTGGATTAACACAACAAAGATCGCCACTCCCGCCCCCCAATTCTAACCTTGATCTACATAACTGGTCAGCCATTATATATTAGAATTGCGTACCCACCAACTTTGTTCCAATTTCATGTAATTTCATTTGACTGTTTGTACATGTAGCGCTTGAGCAGCCAAGAGTTTCAGTGTTACTTCTATTTTCATTTATCCTATGCTGGAACCATCATCTGATACAACCATCAAAATAAAAACTTTTGATCTTTGAAAACGAAAACATGTTCATTTTCGCTCGTGTGTTCTGGCACTGCTCAGAATTTGTGTATTTTTTTATTCCAACATGGAATATTCACCCCTGAAGTGAGACATTCCTTTTTTTTAATGTTTTCAAAACACTGTCTTAGATATAAATATCAAGGGATTTGGGTTTATTTCAAACTAAGGTTGTTGCCGGTTCAGTTAGTCCAGGATTATTCAAAACATAAAAACATGACTGAACTTTTAAAACTAAGGGCTTTGTCAGTTCAGTTAGACAGGATTAACCATAGCATAAAAACATGACGTAACTTTTAAAACTAAGGGCTTTGTCGGTTCAGTTAGACAGGATTAACCAAAGCATTAAAAACATGACCAAAGTTTTTAAAACAATAATAATAATAGACAGTAATTATCTAGGCCTTTTCAAACAAGAAGGGGCATCCCAAAATCCGACTATGCAGAGCTAAGTCTGAAATTACAATACCCACTTTACATTCAATTCAATTCAATTCAAGAAACTTTAATCATCCTTTGCAGGCAATTACAACGGCAGACCAGCTCCATATAAAAATATTAAGAGAAATATACAATATACAATAATTTAAAAATCTAAAGAATCACTTGACAAAATGACAAGGCAGATTATGTACAAATGGTTGAAACCACAACATGTATCCATTTAGCATTGTAGAGCCTTGTAACAGTTTAAAGGCAGTGGACACTATTGGTAATTGTCAAAGACTAGCCTTCACAATTGGTGTATCTCAACATATGCGAAAAATAACAAACCTGTGAAAATTTGAGCTCAATCGGTCATCGAACTTGCGAGATAATAATGAAAGGAAAAAAACACCCTTGTCACACAAAGTTGTGTGCATTTAGATGGTTGATTTCTAGACCTCAAGTTCTAAATCTGAGGTCTCGAAATCAAGAAAAATTACTTCTTTCTCAAAAACTAAGGCACTTCAGAGGGAGCCGTTTCTCACAATGTGTTATACCATCAACCTCTCCCCATTACTCGTCACCAAGAAAGGTTATATGCTTATAATTATTTTGAGTCATTACCAATAGTGTCCACTGCCTTTAATAATAAGCTTTTGTGGCGCAAATTAAATGCAGCCAACCATGCCAGAGACACCAAAATCTACACCCAATGATTTCTTCATTTAAAAAAAAACTTTTAGGGCAGTCTATTTGCATCAAAAAATATCCTAAGAATTTCAGAATCTCACCAGCCCAGAGCCATTAATTTGTATTCTAATTATAGACTGGTTTATGAAATATGTGTAGAACCATCACAGTTGCATAGACCACTTAATATAAAATATTCACACAGCCAGTATTAAAGGTATCAATACAGATTGGTATCGAAAAACAAACAAATATTGTACGATTTTAGTCTGAAAGCTTACTGGTTATGAATTTCATACGAGAACCATGTTTTCTGTGAAATATTTCCCTCTGAAAAGAAGTCACTGAAAACCTTTTTTTTTTTAAACTGATAAAAAAAAATGCCATCAAATTGTTGTACTCAAGGCCCTTATTTTTGTAGCCCAAACATCACTTCACACCCGTGGCCAGGTACACAATTGTTACATGTATTTTGTGCGTTTTTTGTTGTTCAAATTACATCATCTGTCAAAACTCACTCTGAGGAAAACAAATAAATGTTAACAATAACATTTCTATGAAAACTGTGGGATGCAACTTTAAAGGCAGTGAACACTAATTGGTAATTACACAAAATAATTATTTGCATAAAATCATACATGGTAACGAGTAATGGGGAGAGGTTGATGGTATAAAACATTTTGAGAAACAGCTCCCTCTTAAGGAACAGAGTGTGCAAAAAAGAAGTAATTTTCCACGAATTTGATTTTGAGACCTCAGAATTAGATTGTGAGGTCTCGAAATTAAGTTTCTGAAAGCACACAACTTCCTGTGACAAGGGTGTCTTTTCCTTAATTGTTATCTCGCAACTTCCAATTGAGTTCAAATTTTCACAGGTTTGTTATTTTTATGCATGTTCAGATACACCAAGTGAGAAGCCAGGTCTTTGACAATTACCAATAGTGTCCAGTGTCTTTAATACCAGTAGAGAGATACGTGATAGCAAATATCACAATATTTGCACTTCATCTCAACACAGTCGCATCCCATCAGCTTCTGTTCCCAAGCCATGGCCAGGAGTAACTGACAGGGCAATAACTCATCACATTCCTCACAAAATTCCGATCCACAGCCCCACTGTTTATTTGTCCCTGAAATTTTTTTGACAAATAAATGTTAAGAGCTCTTGGAATCTAGCAGCCTAGCGAGTTTGCTTTCAAGCATTTTATAATGACACTATTCCCTCTTTGTGATTGAAGTTTTTATTGGCTGTTTTTGATGTCGGCAAGTATCAATCCTAATGTATAGTGAAAAAGTGAGTCCCATTTCTACACTTTTATTCTCTAAGCTGTTTGCATTGCATGGAAATGACATCTGCGTTCACATGAACATGCCTAAATATGGACACATGCAAAATCTGATTTGTTGATTGATGGCATATAAATATATCCACACAGTGTTAAAGAGGTGGCATCGTTGTTACATTCATACAATTTACTCAGCATAATACATGTTTTAAAGAACACTGTGAGCAAGCCTAGGTTGGACTGTGTGTATTAAACAGTGGCAGGGATCTGCCGAGGAGTTGTTAAGTAGTGGGAAACATATTTTCCATAGATCATGGAAGTGTCTTGAGCATCTTTTTAGGCAGATTTTGACGCTATATGAATGCTCTTCATTATAAATATTATTATCATCAATTCATCAAAATAGACTCAAACCAAAGAAGTAGTTTTTATAAATTCATTTGTTTGTGATTATCATAGAACCCAGACAATTGTTAAGATAGAAAATTAGGTAAACTCATCTCTCTCTTGTACTTGAGCCTCAACGTATCGAAAGCTGAACAAGCAATGATAAATGATCTCCGGCTCATTTCCTGTTTATGTTCATACCAACCTGGAATGTCCACCCCAAGTCGAACATTACCTGAAAGATAAACACATTCAGTGGGGTGTATTTTTATAGTGTATATTTGTTTAAACACACATTTATGTTCTTGGTTTTGCTGCATGTTTAAAATGCACTCGGTTTACCGTTACAAAACAGATAATGAAAGAAGTGCCTAACTTTTTACAGAACATTTAACTTGACTGTATTTATGTTTAGGGTGGTGTTCCTTGAAGGCAAGGGACGCTATTGGTAATTACTCAAAATAATTATTAGCATAAAACCTTTCTTGTTAACGAGTAATGGGGAGAGGTTGATGGTATAAAACATTGTGAGAAACAACTCCCTCTGAACGACAACCAGCTGGGCTATTTAAAAAAAAAAAAATCTATAATCGTTAAATCTATCATTTTTCTGTTAAAGCCAGTGGACACTATTGGTTATTACTCAAAATAATTATTAGCATAAAACCTTTCTTGTTAACGAGTAATGGGGAGAGGTTGATAGTATAAAACATTGTGAGAAACAACTCCCTCTGAAGAGATGTAGTTTTTGAGAAAAGTAATTTTCCACAAATTTGATTTTGAGACCTCGGTTTCTAGAATTTGAGGTCTCAAAATCAAGCGTCTGAAAGCACACAACTTCATGTGACAAGGGTGTTTCTTTCTTTCATTGTTATCTTGCAACTTGAACGACCAATTTACCTCAAATTTTCACAGGCTTAATGTTGTATGCTTATGTTGAGTTGAGATACACCAAGTAAGAAGACTTGTCTTGAGATACACCAAGTGAAAAGACTTGTCTTGAGATACACCAACTGTGAAGACTTGTCTTTGACAATTACCAATAGTGTCCAGTGTCTTTAACAGAGGCCATGACCTTTGTTTAATTCCAGGCCAGGGAGCTGATTACAATATTCTCTTGTGCATGCCTTTGTTCTTGTTTACTTCCCCTCTCCCATTTGTAAATTTTTTTTCATCCTATTAACCCCTTGCACTTTCTGCGAATACGAAGCAAATTTTGACGTCACATGGCTGCTTTTGCAGCAAATGTTTTGCAGGAATTAAACAGTTGAACTGTTGAGAATTATTCGTTGCGAATTTGCGACGTCAAAATGTGTATTTGCATTCACAGGGAATATGAACTGGGCTTTAAACATGCCTACCATCTGCCATTTTGTAAATAAAAATGTACCTAAAAAAGTTCACCCCGTCAAAATGATGAAAATGGTAGGCAGGCATTTTGCGTAGTGTGCGTTCACGTCTGCAAGGGGTCAACAATTGGTTTAAAATAAGCTTGTGATTGTTTCCACTTTTAATTTACCTCACACACTTTTTATGTAGACACTGCCCCCTCTCCCTTTCTGGGCCCAATTTCATAAAGCCTGTAAGCACAAAGAACTTGCTAAGCACATATTATTCATGCTTAGCAAATTTAGGATACCAGCTAAAATACCATACATTTACCATTGTTGTGAGTGGCACCCCATTCATTACTTGATTACCAGAACTTTCTGCTTAGCCAAATTTTTTGCAAACTGAATTTTCTGCTTAGCAAACGTTTTCTGCAAAACAGCTTTATGAAATTGGGCCCTTGTTAGACCTATTTAGCTTCCCAAAGATTCCTGTAACCCTTATGTATCGATTTCAAAAATGTGATTTTAAAACAAAACAATTTCACTCATCCTAACTCTTCTTTTCGTTTCGGAAATATCAGCATCTACGACAAAGGGTACATTTTTCATCTCTCACTGTCAGTTTTACCTCACATTAATTTCTTTCCTTTTCTTTTTTTCTTTCGTGAAAAAAAAAAAATCACTCACTCCCAACTTCAAAAGCGTGTAAGTAGCTGTGCAGTTTTGCCGTGTGTGTGTGTTTATGAACGCCATTAGTTGTTAGCACCGTACAAACCGGTATCCATGTTCTCAAAGCTTGTTTGTCAATGCACTGCCGATCCTCCCCTGTTTTGATGCCTCCATTCGCACTTTTTGTATTAGTCAGATTAGGATCCTTATACTCAGCATGCACAACAGTCCCAAACATTCACAAGTCACTTTTCAAAATAGATTTATTTATACATTTTGGAAGTGGGAACCTCAATTGCATGGAGCTGCTTAAACACAATAAAGTAGTACCTGTAAACCAGTTTTGCTAATACAAAATACCGATACTAGCCAAAATAC
Source organism: Asterias amurensis (assembly GCF_032118995.1). NCBI lineage: Eukaryota > Metazoa > Echinodermata > Asteroidea > Forcipulatida > Asteriidae > Asterias > Asterias amurensis. The sequence continues at coordinate 15,930,466 of NC_092650.1, forward strand.
CATGTCACACATGTGTGGCTTGGTATCCTGCTTAAAGGCAGGGGACACTATTGGTAATTACTCAAAATAATTATTGGCATAAAACCTTTCTTGATGACGTGTAATGGGGAGAGGTTGATGGTATAAAATATTGTGAGAAACGGCTCCCTCTGAAGTGCCACAGTTTTTGAGAAAGAAGTAATTTTCCATGAATTTGATTTTGAGACTCAAGTTTAGAACTTGAGGTCTCGAAATCAACCATCTAAACGCACACAACTTCGTGTTGCAAGGGTTGTTTTTCTTTCATTATTATTTGCAAGTTTGATGACCGATTGAGCTCAAATTTTCACATGTTTGTTATTTTATGTATATTGTTGAGATACACCAACTATAAAGGCTAGTCTTTGACAATTACCAATAGTGTCCACTGCCTTTAAACACAATAAAGTAGTACATGTTAAACAGTTTTGCTAATACAAAATACAGATACTAGCCAAAATACCATGTCACATGTACCCTGTGTGGCTTGGTATCCTGTTAGAAGCAATATTATCTGCTAAATTACTTAGGGTAATGTTTTTGAATTATTATCCTTATCGTGAGGCTAATCACCTAAGATGGTTGGTACAATTTAAACATCTTTTCAGTCGGTTAAGTGTTTTGCATGATACCCATTGCTTCACTAAACGTTTTACCGTTTGATGTTACCACGCTTTAATGGATTCACTGTGTGCTGTTTTTGTCTGAATATTGTATGTGTGTATGTAAAACCTAGACATCGGCTGGAAGTACACTATATAGGACAAGCTTAGTCCTGATGTGAACTAGCAACAGTGCCCAATTTGTATGGCTCTGCTTTACTGTAAGCAAAGAATTGGCGCTTATGGAAGCAGGGAGTTCCATGCTTACGTTAAGCGTATTTCACATGTGCCGTCTTATTTATGTAGTTTGCTGAGCGAAATCATTCCCTGCATGTATTTAAATTAACTTTGGCCCAAAATAATGGCTCATTGGTTGTTTGTCTGCTAGTGGTCCATCTCATATCAAGTTTGTTGTTTGTTTGTTTGCTTGTTTTTTTGTTGTTTTTTGTTTGTTTTGTATTTTTTTCATTTCAAAGCAAAGCTCTCAACCATTCAGTGGTCTCCAGTTCCCATCCACCTTTGTAATATATTTCATCCCAGATAGAGTGTCACCATTGATAAACAGGCCTGGGGTGGATTTCACAAAGAGTTAAGACTAGTCTTATCTCGAGTTAGGACCAGTTACTCGTCGTAACTTGGGAATAGCCATACATTTTTCATATCTCCTAGGACTAGTCCTAAGTTAGGACTAGCCATACGTTTTTGATATCTCCTAGAACTAGTCCTAAGTTAGGACTAGTCCTAACTCTTTGTGAAATCGACCCCTGATACTTTATGGAGGCAATGGCATGGGGCATCCGTTGAGTATCAGGCCTGTTTTTGTACACACATTTTTTTTTACTTGGGTTCAAAAGAGATGCTAGGCTCAAACAAAAATTGCAAAACATACTCCTCAGTTAACCTGTTTTTGTACACACATTTTTTTTACTTGGGTTCAATAGAGATGCTAGGCTAAAACAAAAATTGCAAAAACATATTCCTCAGTTAACCAGTTTTTATGATGTGTTAAAGGAGTTCGGGTACTTTTTGTAACACATAACACAGTGTCCACAGATTTACATTAAACTTACACTGTTTGAAGATAATGATAGTAGAAAGCATACCTTAAAATATTAGTTGCTGAGGTGCTGTAGTTTTATAAAAATGAGTAAAACAATGTCATGAAAATATGTTTTTACATGCGTAAATATTTTTTGTCTCGTGATCACAGAGACAAAAATTGTTTTTGAGACATTATTTTATTCATTTTTCAAAAAGTACAGCACCTCAGCACGTAATATTTTCAGGGAAGCTTTCTACTATCATTATCTTCAAACTGTGTAAGTTTAATGTAAATCTGTGGACGTTGTGTTTTTTGTCCTACAAAAAGTACATAGACCCTTTAAGTAGTTCATGTCAACCAATCTTTATGCTAAATGGTTGACTTGAATTGGCTGTGAGTTAGTAACAGCTGGTCCCAACTGTCAGCTGTCTAGCCAGAGAGTTTTTTATTTTGTTTATAAATAATGCATTTGTTTGGCACAGGTACATGTAGGAATGATGTATTTTACCTGAATTCATGCATTTTTTAAGCCTGTCCAGACAAAACAACAACAGCAACAAAAGCTGTTGTTTTCTTTAGTTACATGTATCAAAACTGCTCTCTGGTAGGATACTGTTCTAACACTTGTGTAAATATTCCAGGGGTCGATTTCACAAAGAGTTAGGACTAGTCCTAACTTAGGACTAGTCCTAGGAGATATACAAATTGCATGGCTAGTCCTAAGCCTTACTCGAGATAAGACTAGTCCTAACTCTTTGTGAAATCCACCCCAGGTTACATAAAGGTTGGAATGTCAGCATTTCAACATATATCTCCTAAAATGTGGATCCTGGACCCAGGTTTTTTTTATTTTTTTAAGCAATGACAACTCACTCCCTAGCACTGAAATAAATCTGGAACCATCGACAAGTAATTTATAAACTGCATCTTGCATGTCTTTGAATTACTTGTCGGAACACAAGTTTTTTTATTTGCTCATTTGACTGGTAAACTGTTGGGTTTTTTAGCTCTCAAAGATAGTTAAACTAGCAGTGGAGGAAAAATTATTGTATACAATTTCTTAAAATTTTGGGGTTTAAAAAATAAAGGTTAGTGGTCGGTGTATATTTTATCATTGAAAGATGTAGATTGTAATGTTTGCGTTAATTTTGTGTGTTTCAGGAACGGGTGCCGTTTGCAGTTGTAGGTAGCAACATGATCTTGGAAGCGAATGGAAAGAGGGTCAGGGGTCGCCAATATCCATGGGGAGTTGCTGAAGGTAGACAGGAGCGGTTTAAATGTCATTGAGGGAACTAAGGGTTTTTCTCCCAGGGACAAATACCATCAAATTTTGATCAAATTTTGACGTCAAAAAATCGCAACAAGTCATTTGCATCAGTTGAAATGTGCTCAACTTCCGCAAAACATTTGCTTCGAAAACAGCCCTGTGACATAAAGATTTGTATCGCATTCACAGGAAATTTGAGGCGGGCGTTCACATTTTGGGCCATAAAAACTGATGTACATTTTGTTTTTCTTTACCACATTACTTCAAAGTGAAATGTTTCTTAAAGCCATTATACACTTTTGGTAAACAGTATTGTCCAATTCTTACACTTCGTGTATCACAACTTATATACAAAATAATAAACCTGTGAAAATTTAGGCTCAATCGGTCGTCTGAGTCAGGAGAAAATAACGGGAAATCCCACTCTTGTTTCTGCACGTTTCGCTGTGTCATGACATGTGTTAATAAAGAATCGAGAATTGATATTGTTTTGATGTTTTCTCAAAAAGTAAAGCATTTCATGGACTAATATTTCAAGAGAAGTCTTTCACCATTACCTTGTGTAAACCCTGTAAATTATTTGTAAATCTGTGAACTTTTTTTTTTTTTCCTGTACCGAAAGTGTGTAATTGCTTTAAAATGCTTTATACTATCGAAAGCTGCTGTAGTCTTCCATACCAACAGGAAGAGTAATTACAAAATGTAGAGACCTTTATCACGGTGTGGCCATCTTGATTTTACTCCATCCCAACTCATTGTAACCAAACTGAGGCTGGACGAAATAATAGTCTGGTGCCATGTTTGTGCAATGAATGTTAGTCATTACTGTTATGGAAACAGGGAACACGACCAAGATGGAGACAGCGTGATAAAGGTCTATACCTTCAATTTGAAACCTTTTTTTATCTTTTACTTTTCTTGTAGTTGAAAACTTAGAGCATTGTGACTTCATCCCGCTGCGTAACATGCTGATCCGGACACACATGCAAGACCTGAAAGACGTAACGAACAACGTGCACTACGAGAACTACAGGTGTCGTAAACTCACAGCAGTCACGGCGGGCGACAGCAAGAAAGCGTCAAAGTAAGTTGCATTGAGGGAAAACAAAAGTAATTTCCGTGTTTTTCGGTCAGGTTACTGAATTGTCAACTAGCAAACCTTTTTGCTGATTTGAAAAGATGGGCTGGGATTCTGGAACTGTCCTTATCATAAAATTTTTGTTTTTCTTTCTTTTTATTTCTGTCAAAGATAAGGGATCAGCAACCATTATTTCTCTTCAATGTTTCATTAGAGTTGTTTACATTGTATTCATTGTCTGAAATAGTACATTTTACTGAACCTAAAGAAAACTGGTTGTTGCACATATCCTAAATCTTTATTATATGTATGTCAGATTGACACATGTAGTTGCCTAGACCCACAGTCAAAATGTAAGATTGTCTGTGTTTTATTTTTGGTTTTGGGTATTTTTACGGATATTTTATCTTGGCTTAGATTGCATAAAGCTGGTAAGGACAAAAATGTAGCAGAAGTAGGTTACCAGTTATAAAGGGCCACATAGTTGAAAGTGTATTTAACTGGTGCCCTGCTGGTTTCTTAGCAATAAGCAAGAGATTTTGCACAGAAGAATCCAAACAGCCGAAAGAAATGTCTGACAGCTAACGGGCGATAGAGTTGACATTGTTTCGACTGATGTCCTGCTGGTTTTTAGCGATTAGCTAAGAATTTTGCATAGCAGAATTTGCTCTTTGACAGCTTCATGAAATTATGCCTTGGTCAAACAAAATACGTTGCACCATAGACTGTGCTCTGTGCATGTGCAAGATTTTTTTATCTTTCTCTCTGTTCAGTGATTGCATACTTGCCATTTCAAAGCGGTCTTAGAATCCAGTAAGCAGCACTGTTCGTTAATGTAGACACATGTACCATTCAATTATGTGCCATCAATACGTGTAATGTTTGTCCTTTGTTTGAAAACAAATCAACCGAATGTCTTATTAAGACAAAAGGACTTTTGAAGACATGTATCTTTATCTTCGGCTCAACCTGAAGGCCAAATCAAATTTTAAAATGATTAGCGTCCCGGCCCGCTTCCTTTTATGAGGTCACCTCCTTGGGAAAAAAAGAAGCCCTCCTTCACTTTTTCCAAAAGGGATGATTTTTTTAACATTACTATACTTTTGTTGGCCTAATTATGCTGCATTTGTGGTGCTACGCGAACTGTGGTGCTATGTATAATGACTAGGAGGACTTATCAAACCTTAGTAACGGCAAGGGAGACTTTAAAACACAAGGGGCAGCAGACTTACCAGGTATTTTCCCCATCCTTTACCTTGTTATGTGCGTGCGCACATTACCAAGAATAATGGATTACACCTGGGCCCAATTTCATAGAGCTGCTAAGCACATTAATTTGCTTAGCATGACATTTCTTCCTTTGATAAAAACAAGATTACCAACCAAATTTCCATGTGATTTTCAGAATAAGCAAACAAACAGTTGAATACCAACAACGAGCCATATGCAACAAATTGAACTTTTGTTGGTAATCCTGTTTTTATCAAGGAAGAAATTTCATGCTAAGCAAATTTTTGTGCTTAGGTATAAAATTGGGCCCTGGTAAGGATTTCACCTGGTAAGTCTACTGCCACCTAGCGTCCCAAAAGTCCCCCACTGGCTTTGAGAAATTGTGTTTTTAGTGTCAAACTCTTAAGTCATAACTGGTGCCAGCTAGAACCAGCTGGAACTGGTTTGAACTGGTTTTAACTGGGGCCAAAGGTTTGAAAAAGACTCCAGGTGAAAAGATATGGGGGTTATGTCACTGGTATCCATGTAAATGCATGCTGCTTTGTTTTGTTGCAGTGAAATGGCTGGTGACCAGAGGTGAGATTTTCTTTATTCCCTTGGACTACAACACCCTTTGTTTTTTGTTTTTTTCTCACAAGAACCTTGCAGATCGCCTGTGGTTTAATTTCTTACAATTTGAGTTCCATTTTGGTGTATCCTGGCGTGTAATTGCTTCAAAATTATTCTTGTACACTTTGTTATTTGACCCAATTATTTTTTACTGGTGTTCAAATGAATTATGTACATTAAGATTGTGGTGTCTTGAGTCACAGGCGATCTGTCTTTTATAAAAAATAAAAAAATAAAAACTTCATATGCTGTCAGCTCAGAGATGGTGTTACATTCCACAGTCTTGTTATCTTAATTTGACCATCAGATTTCTTTTTACAAATCAACATTTGTATTTTGATAAAATGTTGTACAGGCTAAGGTCACTATTGCAATCGACCTTATGCACATGACGTCATCTGAATTAGGCGCCCTCTTATTCGATGCGCGTTTCCATTGTTTGATCACTGTTTTACCTCTAAGAAGGCGGGGCGATGACGTCAATGCATAAGGTCACTACTTTTGATTTACCTGTTTGCTACTAATACATTGCTGAGGGGTTGAATTGTTGCAGTTTTTTTTTTCTGTTCTTAACACTAACCAGGCAGAAGTTATTAAAGGTGAAGACACGTTCTAGTCTTTGAGTTGTTAAACCTCGGTTTAACGAGGGAACTTTTGGACACTACGTGGCGGCTGACATAGACTGGTCCCCAGTCTGTATCCACTAGGATAAAGACTGGCACAGAGACTGGCACCAGTCTCACATTCCCAATGTTTCATTCACAGCCACAATCATGGGTACTCGTTTTTGTAAAAAAAATATGTAAACGTACAAATGTTAAGTAACTTTTTGCAGATCTTTTATTAGATGAACTCAAGCACTTTTTTATAACCATTGACAGCAATTGTTAAAGGCAGTGGACACTATTGGTAATTACTCAAAATAATTATCATCATAATACCTTTCTTGATTACGAGTAATGGGGAGAGGTTGATATTATCAAACATTGTGAGAAACGGCTCCCTCTGAAGTGACGTAGTTTTGGAGACAAGTAATTTTCCATGAATTTGATTTTGAGACTTCAAGTTTATAATTTGGGGTCTCGAAATCAAGCATCTGAAAGCACACAACTTCTTGTGACAAGAGTGTTTTTTACTTCATTCTTATCTCGCAACTTCGACGACCAATTGAGCTCAAATTTTCACAGGTTTGTTATTTTATGCGTATGTTGAGATACACTAAGTGAGGCGACTGGTATTTGACAATTACTAATAGTGTCCAGTGTCTTTAATTGATATGTAAATTTATATATAAATAACATTGAGCATGTTGAGGTAACGGCTACATCAGTGGTTTTCAGACTGTTGCTCATAAAGTATGTTGCAAACCACTTATTCTTTTTCTCCTGCCCAGTTTAGGGAAACGTTTTTTGCTGATGAGTTTGAGAAGAATTTGAGACTTTAAAGAGAAAAATTTTCATAATGGGCCTAAATTTGTAGAGAAAAACTAGCTCAGTGCATTTTCTATGGTTTTTTGGGCAATCTGTGGAGCCAGTTTGTGCGAATTGAGTGAAGCAAAGATCCTGCATAATGTTATTTGTGTTTACTCATACCATGGATGTGTGTTAAAGGAACACGTTGCCTTGGATCGGTCGAGTTGGTCTTTGAAAAGCGTTTGTAACCGTTTTTTATAAAATGCATATGGGTAGAAAGATGTTGTAAAAGTAGAATACAATGATCCACACAAACATGCCTCGAAATTGCGTGGTTTTCCTTTTACCTCGTCGACTAACACGTCGGCCATTTATGGGGGTCAAAATTTTGACTCCCATAAATGGCCGACCATGTTAGTTCGCACAGTAGAAGGAAAACCACGCAATTTCGAGGCAAAGTTGTGTGGATCATTGTATTCTACTTTTATAACATCTTTCCAACCATATGCATTTTATAAAAAACGGTTACAAACGCTTTTGTTTTGACCAACTCGTCCGATCCAAGGCAACGTGTTCCTTTAAAGGCAGTGGACACTATTGGTAATTACTCAAAGTAATTTTTAGCATAAAACCTCACTTGCTTACTAGTAATGAGGAGAGGTTGATAGTATAAAACATTGTGAGAAACGGCTCCCTCCGAAGTGACGTAATTTTCAAGAGTAATTTTCCATGAGTTTGATTTCGGGACCTCAGATTTAGAATTTGAGGTCTCGAAATCAAGCATCTGAAAGCACTTAACTTCATGTGACAAGAGTGTTTTTTCTTTCATTATTACCTCGCACCTTTGGCGATTAATTGAGTTCGAATTTTCACAGGCTTGTTATTTTATGCATATGTTGAGATAAACCAAGTGAGAAGACTGGTCTTTGACAATTACCAATAGTGTCCAGTGTCTTTGAGCACTACACTCGGTATTTACGTGTAACACACATAGTTTATTGGTAATCACGTATAACAAGACGATCAGAGCATACTGATAAAAAGTTTGAGTCGTTTACCACTGGTTCTTTTCTGGACCAACACTACTCATAAAACAGATTTGCACGTGGTGTTATCGCTAACCTCTCTCAGTTATTCTTCCACCATGAAATGCAAAGTTTCAAATCCTACAAATGATTTTTTTTTTCATCGCTGGTGCAAATTTAACTTCTATTAAAAAAACCTGCTCCTTTGAAATTGTTAGAGTTTGTTAGAATAAATTCTTGCTTGGGAATCTTCTTCTCTTTTCAAATAAAGTGAGCTTTCTTTGTTTGCTGAGCATCCTTCCTCCTAGCTGTGCTTGTGGTGGCTTTTCAATTTATTTCCTCTTATTGTGAGAACAGCTTCTTTAAGTAGCATTGTGTCCTTTTAGTGGTATTTCTGGTTACTGTAGAGTAGCGAGCTTTGACTTCTTATCATCGTGTCTGGTGACTGAGAGCCTGGAGTTCCAGCAGGTAGGAATTGTACACAGCTCAAGGGAGAGTACAAATCTTACATTTTCATGCAAATTGCACCGTATGATTTTTATCTCTTTTTGATATGAAGAAAAGGCATTGACACTCACCGGTACACCTTCTACACACTTTCATCAGATTGATCAACTTTTTAGATCAATTAATGTGTAAAAGATTTTGCGTTTCTGTTTTTGTTTTCTCTCAGGGTTGCCTCTAAGAATCCGCTGGCCCAGTTTGAAGACGAGAAGAACGAACACGAGATGAAGATGAAGAAGATGGAGAACGAGATGGAACAGGTCTTTGAGATGAAGGTCAAAGAGAAGAAGAAGAAACTGGAAGAGTCTGAAAAGGAGGTAAGTCACCCCCCCCCCCCACCCCCCCCCCCACCCACACGAGTCTTGGTTCTAGTACGTTCTAGTATCTATGGTGTGGCCATCTTGTTTTTCTCCCACTAAATTGTTGAAGGCAAATTCACTCAGATGGGATTCGAACCAACTACCTTTACAATGCTGCAGCAGATGTCTTACCACTAGACCACCGAACCAGCCCGGTAGGTAGAGGTAGTTGTAAATCCTATGTGATAGCAGTCGGTACCGCAATGATTTAAACGAGCACAGTTTTTAAAAAAGTGCAAACACATCACCAAGCAGGGGTTGAAATAAAATTTAAACGTTTTTTTGTTTCTTCCTTTGCAGCTTCATCATCGGTTGGAACAAATGAAGAAGAGTCTGGAACAACAGCGTAGGGATCTGGAAGACAAGAGGCGTCAGTTTGAAAAAGACAAACAGTTATTTGACGACAATCAACGCCTGCGACTGGAGACTTCCAAGTGAGTCACAAAAACTTTGAACATTTTTGCACAGAACTTTATGAGATACCCTGTTGAACATATCAAGCCCAGTTCCTACTTCTTCCAAATGCAAATGAGATGCAAATTTTGACCTCACTGATTCGCAGAAATAATTTGCAACAGGTGAACTGTGATAAATTCCTGTGAAACATTCGTTTTAAAAGCAGCCCTGTGGCGTCAAAATTCACTCCGCATTCGCAGGAAGTAAGAAGCGGGGTTTAGATTGGGGCACTGTTGCAGGCCTGAAATTTCATCTTACAACAGGTAAGGCCATTTTTCTTATGCAAAGGGCACTTCCATTGGAAAATCTTCAAGTCTATTGGAAGCTTTGGACGGGCACCAAGGCCAAAACCAGGGCAATGGAGGCCTTACCCCTAGTCCAGAGCAGCGGCGGCCTTTTACTGGGGTATGCTCATTTGCCGGGGTAGATCAGGGGTAATACAATCCAAGTGTGAAAGGTCCGGCCAATATTGCCAAGGGTTGCTCGCGAGGAATAGAGTAGTGTGAAGGAAAGGACCATGTTTGCTACTTATTCATTCAGTTGTCCATAACAAAACTGTCGGGAATATTACTCAACCTCTCATCATTTTTTTTTCTTTTTCCTCTCCCCGATCTTTTTTCTCCGCACAGAACATTAGATTCGAAAAAGAGCAAAACTAAAAAGACCATATTTTGAGACAGCTGTGTTTTGTTAATAAGTGTGCACACGGAATGGACTGCCATCAAGAACCACAGCACATTACCTCCATGTGTATCTAAAAAAACAGAAACCCCAAAACACCCACCCTCAGCATTACCCTTGATGGGTTCATTCATGGAGTACCCACTCCCCCTGCCCTCATCATTCCTGGGTGTGTCTCCCCCCTCTCTTCGAGTACTCCACCCTGACTCTCATCCCTGGACCAAAGCGTAACTGAGACATGACTACGTAACTCCGTCTTGTCGTGGCACTCGGAAACTTTCATGTTGAGGAGCTCTGCTGGATCCCTGTTGCTACTGCAGAAAGCCTCCGATATCATTGTACAAAGCATTTAGATTCAACGGATGGATTTACCCAAGTTATCATACGGTATACTCAAACAGTGTTGTAGCTAGACTAATTTCAGTGGTGGGCTCTAAATTAAATTTAGTCCACCAAGGGTGAGAGGTTCACCGAACTTATTCACGTTTAAGATATAAGGGTCACCATTGCTAAAGTGCAATCTGGGGGACATGCATTGTATGCACTGGGCAACACAGTGTACTTAGTTCTGAGAGCTACTCTTGTAAGTTCTGTGAAGGCCCGCCGGGCACCGCCCTTCTTCTTCCTTTAAAGCGCTGCTTCAGAAAATTTGGAGATTACCGCACTGTGGGTTACCGCACTGTGGGTTACCGCACTGTGGGTTACCGCACTGTGGGTTACCGCACTATGGATTACCGCACTGTGGATTACCGCACTGTGGATTACCGCACTGTGGATTACCGCACTGTGGATTACCGCACTGTATCGCCCAGCGGGTTACAACACTGTTCTCATAATAAGATATAACAGTGATGGAATTCAGTAGTTTGATAATTTGAAGGTTTGAAGGAAAACAAAATCACAGGTAATGCTTATTATTTTCTTATTACCTCAACAGAGTATGACTTTTGGTGCTGTCTGTTTGGAGAACAGATTCAAAAGCAGTTGTTCATTTATGTGTAACATCTATCTTTGTATTTTATACAGATCATTTTTTGTTTTTGTTTCTTTTGCCATGCGTTTATTTTGTACTAAAACAAATATTTTTAGCTGCAACACTTATCGTGCATCAGGAAACTAGTGCTTTAAAACCGAAGTGCATTTATTATTTTTTTAGGGAGGTTGATGTTGAGATGTCGATTTCCCAGTTTTGTTTTGCGAAAAAAAAAAAAATTTAGGTTCTACTTCTACAAATCTAATTTGCCTTATTTCCCATGGATCTTTCCTCACTCTTTCCAACTCCATTAATGGTAACTTGAAACCCAAACTGTTGGACTCAAGTAAACGATTTCCCCATGTATAGCATAGCAAACTGCTACATTTGTGTTTCATTTGCAACTCAATGTTAGCATTCAGTGTGCACAAACTTTTTCATTCTGTATAATTTGCTAATACAAATCTGCTGAATGAAAATGTTCCCTGGACTCTGGTTATGGTGGTACATGTTTGATCAAAACGTAAATCAAATAGTTAACCAGGGAAGTCCTCAGTCAAAAAAGAAAACCCAAACCATACTGTCTGATTTTGATGGTACCGGGTGGTTAGAGTTAAGCTATTGAGCAGTGAATACAGCTTACCATTATAGAGTTAGCTTGGCACAAAGCCCAAGCATTATCTAACTTAGTATTATCACTCTGTTTCCCGCTTAGCAAGGTTTTCTGTGCTTAGCTAAGTTCGAGCATTGGCACTTCTTGGAAGTTTGTATCTGATGGA